>NC_134503.1:29336618-29446652 GCF_040206685.1 Ascaphus truei
GCCCCAGCACGTGGGTCTACCTTGTAAGCCTCTGCACCATCTCTTTATGCCCAGGACACCACCAGGACTGTTTCCTCTGCACCTTAATACTGGATGTACTTACCCTTATATGTAAGTTTTTATTGTTATTACTACTAACATGTTTTAATTAAATCTTGACCCTCGGTGCGCTTTTGTGTTTTATTCCCCCCATATATATATATATATATATATATATATATATATATAGTGTATGTGTTCATTTGAATGTGTCCTGCGAGGAACAACTCCCGCTCTGCTGGGAGCCATCGCAGGTGGACGCGCTGTACCATATAGTATTATTCCAGAGGATACACTCCAGGCTCTCACTGGCGGAGGCTCAGGCCTCCTGTGAGCCAAACAGGTAAAGCACCACACCGGTAATACATATAGATTCTCCTCATATGCACCCTATCTGCGATTGGGGGGGGGGGGGGATATGGGTTACATACATTATTATAGATACTTGGCCCGATGAGACACAGAAAGATGGATCTACAGGAAAGCCTAAACACCCATCCAGACGGGTAGGGGCAATGGCTTGACACAACCTTTATTATAAGGGCCTCATTGCCCCTACCGTCACAGCACGCCTAATGATCTCTCCTATTCCGTATGCTCAATATGGGCTCAGTTCCCTTAAGGCAGGGGTTCTCAGCTCCAGTCCTCAAGGACCCCCCAACAGGTGATATCCCAGCTTCAGCACAGGTGGCTCAATCAGTTCCTGCTTCAGCACAGGTGGCTCAATCAGTCCCTGCTTCAGCACAGGTGGCTCAATCAGTGGTTCAGTCAATGACTGATTGAGCCACCTGTGCTAAAGCCGGGATAGCCTTAAAACCTGACCTGTTGAGGGGACTTGAGGACTGAAGTTGAGACCGCCTGGCTTAAGGTTTTATGTTTTGAGCCCTTTTTATTCCTTTGACGTCATTTCCGTACAGCGCTGCAGAGATGGTTAAACGTTATTCTGGCTCCACGGTCACGTGACCACTAGTGTAGCCCAGTCATCAACATGATGGAGTCTCTCGGAAAGCCCTGAGCACTGAAGGTTCCCCGGGCCACATACTGTGTGTGATTTCAGCAGAAGTTCTTTTTACATAGAATGGAATTAGGGCGTCTCCAGAGCGGAACCCCATTCATTTCAGCTCCGCGACCCCCTGCTTCCAGAGATACTTATCTCCGAAGGGGCTGCCGGTATCTCTGCTATTTAAAGCTCCCACGCCACGTGGGCCCATAGGAAACCCCACCGGATGAAGTCACAGCTTCCTATTAGCCTGCAGGAGCTTTGAAACGCCGCCATTAAGTGAACCCTGCCAGCTGGAGCAGCTACCGGCACCCCTTAAAGGGGCAAGCATCTCCGGAAGCAGGGGGTCCCCTAAGCTGAAATTACTGGGGTTCAGCTCCGATGACCCCCTGCTTCATTCCCATGTTACAAAAAAAATGTATAAATGAATTTGCCTGCTGTGATTGCCGCTTTTAATCCATGATTGATCTCTTCTACGTTTCCTTTCACGGATAAGCACCAGCCTGTAATGACACCACACACAGAAAACTAGAGGTAAGGGCAGGGCCGCTTTAACCACTAGGCATACCAGGCTGTCACCTGGACCAGCAATTTGTGGGGTGGCAAAAAACTGCGGATTCCATGTAACAGCAGAGAAGCCAACAGCCAGCACTGCTGTCCCGGGCCCGGTGGGGTTAGGGGCCCCTGCTGCCCGCACATTAATTCACTGCGGGGCCCTGAGATGCAGCAGGAAGCACAGAGAGGAATCCCTGCCTCTGTCAGGGGGCGGGGCCAGGTCAGCGGGCGGGGCACTGAGATGCAGCAGGAAGCACAGAGGGGAATCCCTGCCTCTGTCAGGGGGCGGGGCCAGGTCAGGGGGCGGGGCACTGAGATGCAGCAGGAAGCACAGAGGGGAATCCCTGCCTCGCTCAGGGGCGGGCCAGGACAGGGGGCGGGGCACTGAGATGCAGCAGGAAGCACAGAGGGGAATCCCTGCCTCTGCAGAGCCTCTGTCAGGGGGTGGGGCCAAGTCAGGGGGCGGGGCACCATGGGTGTCCGCAGAAATTTTTTCAGGGGGGGGGGCATAATTTATAACCACAGCGCAATGGCGGTCCCGGCTGCGGCACAGATTGGTCCCGACTTGGGAGTGAGACGGCTTTCATTGGTAGGTAGTGTTACCAGTGAGAGCCGCATCACTCCTGAGTGCTACCAATGACAGTGCGCTGCGCTTCCTCCTGCGTAGCAGCATAGGCTAGCCTACCACTAGCTGCCTGCCGCGGCGCCAGGGGCACCTACCCACCTCCGTCCCGGTCCACCCACCTCCGTCCCGGTCCACCCAGAGTCTGTTGCAGAGGGTGGGGGCGGGGTTAGCTGCAGAGGGTGGGGGAGGGTTTGGTTGCAGAGGGTGGGGTTAGCTGCAGAGGGTGGGGGAGGGGTTTGGTTGCAGAGGGTGGGGTTAGCTGCAGAGGGTGGGGGCGGGGTTTGGTTGCAGAGGGTGGGGTTAGCTGCAGAGGGTGGGGGTGGGGTTAGCTGCAGAGGGTGGGGGCGGGGTTTGGTTGCAGAGGGTGGGGGCGGGGTTAGCTGCAGAGGGTGGGGGAGGGGTTTGGTTGCAGAGGGTGGGGTTAGCTGCAGAGGGTGGGGGAGGGGTTTGGTTGCAGAGGGTGGGGTTAGCTGCAGAGGGTGGGGGTGGGGTTAGCTGCAGAGGGTGGGGGCGGGGTTTGGTTGCAGAGGGTGGGGTTAGCTGCAGAGGGTGGGGGTGGGGTTAGCTGCAGAGGGTGGGGGCGGGGTTTGGTTGCAGAGGGTGGGGGCGGGGTTAGCTGCAGCAGAGCCACAGCAGTGAGACCCGGAAGTGAGTCAGTGAGAACTTCTGGTGTCTGCTGCCAGGACCCAAGATGGCTCCAACCCCCACCACCCCCCCCCCCCCCCCCCCACAATAACAGGTAAGGTCCAGAATGGGGAGAGGGGTACATGGAGCGTGAGGGGGAGACGCAGAGACCCGAGGGGGAGACACTAGGGGGAGACACGTGGTGTACATATCTGTAACCTCAAGCACATCCCTGTCAATAATAGGGTTGCCAAGTGGCTTGTTCAAAAATACTGGACACAATGGTAAAAGATGCGACCACCCAACCCACTACATATAAAAAATGCGACCACCCAACCCAATACATATAAATATACCCCCATCACCCCAATACATATAAATATACCCCCACCTCCCCAATACATATAAATATACCCCCACCTCCCCAATACATATAAATATACCCCCACCTCCCCAATACATATAAATATACCCCCACTTCCCCAATACATATAAATATACACCCACCTCCCCAATACATATAAATATACCCCCACCTCCCCAATACATATAAATATACACCCACCTCCCCAATACATATAAATATACCCCCACCTCCCCAATACATATAAATATACCCCCATCACCCCAATACATATAAATATACCCCCACCTCCCCAATACATATAAATATACCCCCACCTCCCCAATACATATAAATATACCCCCATCACCCCAATACATATAAATATACCCCCACCTCCCCAATACATATAAATATACCCCCACCTCCCCAATACATATAAATATACACCCACCTCCCCAATACATATAAATATACCCCCACCTCCCCAATACATATAAATATACCCCACCTCCCCAATACATATAAATATACCCCCACCTCCCCAATACATATAAATATACCCCACCTCCCCAATACATATAAATATACCCCCACCTCCCCAATACATATAAATATACCCCCACCTCCCCAATACATATAAATATACCCCCACCTCCCCAATACATATAAATATACCCCCACTTCCCCAATACATATAAATATACCCCCACTTCCCCAATACATATAAATATACCCCCACCTCCCCAATACATATAAATATACCCACCTCCCAATACATATAAAATATACCCCACCTCCCCAATACATATAAATATCCCCCCACCTCCCCAATACATATAAATATACCCCACCTCCCCAATACATATAAATATACCCCACCTCCCCAATACATATAAAATATACCCCACCTCCCCAATACATATAAATATACCCCCACCTCCCCAATACATATAAATATACCCCCACCTCCCCAATACATATAAATATACCCCCACCTCCCAATACATATAAAATATACCCCCACCTCCCCAATACATATAAATATACCCCACCTCCCCAATACATATAAATATACCCCCACCTCCCCAATACATATAAATATACCCCACCTCCCCAATACATATAAATATACCCCCACCTCCCCAATACATATAAAATATACCCCACCTCCCAAATACATATAAATATACCCCCACCTCCCTAATACATATAAATATACCCCCACCTCCCCAATACATATAAATATACCCCCACCTCCCCAATACATAAAAATATACACCCACCTCCCCAATACATATAAAATATACCCCCACCTCCCCAATACATATAAATATACCCCCACCTCCCCAATACATATAAATATACCCCACCTCCCCAATACATATAAAAAATGCCCCCACTACCCCCCAAATACATATTAATATATACCCCCACCACCCCAATAAATATAATATATACCCCCACCACCCCAATAAATATAATATATACGCCCACCACCCCAATAAATATAATATATACGCCCACCACCCCAATAAATATAATATATACGCCCACCACCCCAATAAATATAATATACTAGCTGAGAGACCCGGCGTTGCCCGGGATGTAAATGCGTAATAGGTAGTATTATTTATAAATCGTGGAACAATAGGTGAGTATTTGTTGTAAAGGTTGGATAATAATGTTGAAAAGAAAGATGGAAGAAAATGTAATACGATGTTGTATAAAAATGGTTTATTGTAAACACACCACAGTACAATGTATATTTTGGTGACATAAGTGATGTGAAAATGTGAGGCGTGTGTCCTGCTAGGGTGTGAGCGTGTGTGAGGCGGCAGGTGGGTGTTCAGTACGGGTGGCGCGTGGGTAGTGAGTGCTGGTTGTGGGTCGGGGTCCTGCTAGGGTGTGAGGCGGCGGGTGTGTGGCGAGTGCGGGTGACAGCTGGTCAGTGATATTGTTGCGTAGGGGCAGGATGCGCCAGGTGTGTGTCGAGTGTGTGGGGTGGGTGAGAGGCGGCGGGTGTGTGTCGAGTGGCGGGTGTCTGTTTAGTGCGTGCGGCGGCTGTGTGGCGCGGGGATGTGAGCGGTGGGCGGGTGAAAGGCAGAAGTGCGGGTGGGCGAAAGGCAGAGGCGGGAGGGCGGACGAAAGGCGTTGAAGGAGGGGAGGTGAGGTCGGAGGGGTGGTGAGGGGAGGTGAAGGGGGGCGGAGGGGAGGTCGGAGGGGGGATGGTGAGGGGAGGTGAAGGGGGGGCGGAGGGGAGGTGAGGGAGGTGAAGGGGGAGAGGTGAAGGGGGGGGTGACGGGAGGTGGAGGGGGTTGCCGGGAGGTGAAGGGAGGGGGGGGGGTGACAGGAGGTGAAGGGAGGGGGGGGTGACAGGAGGCGAAGGGGGGGGGTGGTGACAGGAAGTGAAGGTAGGAAGGGAAGGGGGAGGAGAAGGGGGGAGGGGAGGAGAAGGGGGGAGGGGAGGAGAAGGGGGGAGGGGGGGGAAAGGGTGAAGGGGGGAGGTGGAAAGGGGGTAAAGGTGGGGGAGGGGAAAAGGGGGGAAAGGTGGAGGAGGAGGAAGAGGGGGGAAGGGGGGAAAGAGGGGTGGAGGGGGGGTGGAGGGGGGGGAAGAGGGGAGAGGGGGGATGGGGAAAGGGGGAGGTGGAGGAGGGGAAGTGAGGAGGGTAAGGGGTAAGGGGGGAGGTGAGGAGGGTAAGGGGGGAGGTGACGAGGGTAAGGGGGGAGGTGGAGGAGGGGAAGGGGGGAGATGGAGGAGGGGAAGGGGGGAGATGGAGGAGGGGAAGGGGGGAGGTGGTGGGAAGGGGGGAGGTGGTGGGAAGGGGGTGGGAAGGGGGGAGGAGTGGGAAGGGGTGGGAAGGGGTGGGAAGGGGGGAGGAGTGGGAAGGGGGTGGGAAGGGGGGAGGGGTGGGAAGGGGGGTGGAAGGGGGAGGAGTGGGAAGGGGGTGGGAAGGGGGTGGGAAGGGGGGAGGAGTGGGAAGGGGGTGGGAAGGGGGTGGGAAGAGGGGAGGAGTGGGAAGGGGGTGGGAAGGGGGGAGGAGTGGGAAGGGGGTGGGGAGGGGGGAGGAGTGGGAAGGGGGTGGGAAGGGGGGAGGAGGGGGGAGGAGTGGGAAGGGGGTGGAAGGGGGAGGAGGGGGAAGGGGGTGGGAAGGGGGAGGAGGGGGGAGGAGTGGGAAGGGGGGGAGGAGTGGGAAGGGGGTGGGAAGGGGGAGGAGTGGAAGGGGGTGGGAAGGGGGGAGGAGTGGGAAGGGGGTGGGAAGGGGGAGGAGTGGGAAGGGGGTGGGAAGGGGGGAGGAGGGAAGGGGGGGAGGTGGTGGAAGGGGGGGGAGGTGGTGGGAAGGTGGGAAGGGGGGGGAGGTGGTGGGAAGGGGGGGGGAGGTGGTGGGGGGGGGAAGGGGGGGGGGGAGGTGATGGGGGGGGGAAGGGGGTGGGAAGGGGGGGGGAGGGGTGGGGGGGGGGAAGGGGGGGGGGAGGTGATGGGGGGGGGAAGGGGGGGGGGAAGGGGGGGGGCGGTGGAAAGGGGGGGGAGGTGGTGGGAAGAGGGGGGAGGTGGTGGGAAGAGGGGGGAGGTGGGAAGGGGGGAGGTGGTGGGAGGTTGTAAGGGGGAGTGAAGGGAAGGTGAAGGGGAGTGAAGGGAAGGTGAAGGGGGGTGAAGGTGGGGTGGAGGTGAAGGGGGGGTGAAGGGGGGGGGTGGAGGGGAGGTGAAGGGGGGGGTGGAGGGGAGGTTAAGGGGGGGGTGGAGGGGAGGTGAAGTGGAGGGGAGGGGATGTGGAAGGGAGGGGAAGTGTAGTGAGGTGGAGGGGAGGTGGAAGGGAGGGGAAGTGTAGTGAGGGGTGGGTGAGGGGAGGTGAAGGCCGCTCACTCACCCGTCCAGGAGCTCCCACGTGGATCTGAGGCTGGAGGCAGCGTGTTGTGGCCGCTCCCCCGCTGACTGTAGCGGCGCCCCCTGGGGGGGGGGGGGTGGAGGGGAAGTGAGTGAGGGGAGGTGATCACTCCGCTCCCCCGCTGAGTGTAGCGGCGCCGGGGGGGGGTGGAGGGGAAGTGAGTGAGGGGAAGTGAGTGAGGGGAGGTGATCACTCCGCTCCCCCGCTGAGTGTAGCGGCGCCGGGGGGGGTGGAGGGGAAGTGAGTGAGGGGAAGTGAGTGAGGGGAGGTGATCACTCCGCTCCCCCGCTGAGTGTAGCTGCGCCGGGGGGGTGGAGGGGAAGTGAGTGAGGGGAGGTGATCACTCCGCTCCCCCGCTGAGTGTAGCGGCGCCGGGGGGGGGTGGAGGGGAAGTGAGTGAGGGGAAGTGAGTGAGGGGAGGTGATCACTCCGCTCCCCCGCTGAGTGTAGCGGCGCCGGGGGGGTGGAGGGGAAGTGAGTGAGGGGAGGTGATCACTCCGCTCCCCCGCTGACTGTAGCGGCGCCGGGGGGGGGTGGAGGGGAAGTGAGTGAGGGGAGGTGATCACTCCGCTCCCCCGCTGAGTGCAGCGGCGCCGGGGGGGGTGGAGGGGAAGTGAGTGAGGGGAAGTGAGTGAGGGGTGGTGATCACTCCGCTCCCCCGCTGAGTGTAGCGGCGCCGGGGGGGGTGGAGGGGAAGTGAGTGAGGGGAGGTGATCACTCCGTTCCCCCGCTGAGTGTAGCGGCGCCGGGGGGGTGGAGGGGAAGTGAGTGTGGGGAGGTGAAGGGGGGTGAGGGGACGTGAAGACCGCTCACTCACCCGTCCGGCAGCTCCCTCACCCGTCCGGCAGCTCCCACGTGGAGGGGGGGGGGGGTGAAAGCGCGGGAAACAGGGAGAGGCGGAGGAAGAGGCGGAGCCTCCGGGACCGGTGGGGAAGAGAGCGGGAGATGTGCTGCTAACACTGTGAGCCCCGCTAATGTATGTAACACTGTGTGTGTGTGTGTGTGTGTGTGTGTTTTTTTTTTTTTTTTTTTTTGGACCTTTGGCCCGTCACTCCGCCTCAGGCCAATGAGAGGTGTGGGGGGCGGGCCAAGGGGTGGTGTGAGTGTGTGAGCCCAATGAGAGGTGTGCGGGGGCGGGCAGGCCAAGGGACCAATGAGATTGCCGCTAGGGACACCGGACATCCAGGCAGGCAAACATACAGTGCTTTCACTAATATAGTATAAGATACGCCCACCACCCCAATAAATATAATATATATACGCCCACCACCCCAATAAATATAATTTATACGCCCACCACCCCAATAAATATAATATATACACCCACCACCCCAATAAATATAATATATACGCCCACCACCCCAATAAATATAATATATACCCCCACCCACCCCAATAAATATAATATATACCCCCACCACCCCAATAAATATAATATATACCCCCACCACCCCAATAAATATAATATATACGCCCACCACCCCAATAAATATAATATATACGCCCCCCACCCCAATAAATATAATATATACGCCCACCACCCCAATAGATATAATATATACCCCCACCACCCCAATAAATATAAATATACCCCCACCACCCCAATACATAAAATATACCCCACCACCCCCATACATATTAAATATACCCTCACCACCCCAATACATAAAATATACCCCCACCACCCCCATACATATTAAATATACCCCCACAACCCCAATACATAAAATATACCCCCACCTTCCCAGTACATATTAAATATACTCCCACATACATATAAGATATACCCCCCACCACCCATATACATATAATACCCCCGAAATGTTACTTTACCTTATCTCCTGCAGGACGCAGACAGCACGGAAAATGTCTCTGGCCCGCCGGGGTGTGGGATCTGTCCCCGCTGTCCTCTGGTTGGCTGTCCTCTCCTCCAATCAGGGACAGCACACCAGACCTCCTTGCTATGCTCGGCCACCGGCCCGCCCTCCCTCTCACTGCCTCCACCCGCCCTCCCTCACTGCCTCCACCCGCCCTCCCTCTCACTGCCTCCACCCGCCCTCCCTCACTGCCTCCACCCGCCCTCTCAGCACCAGCCCTCGCGCTTGTGCTGCCAGCCTTCCGCCGCCGTTACAATGGTAATACCGGACACACGTGTCCGGTATTACCTCCAATTTTATACCGGACAAGCATCGGAATTACCGGCCTGTCCGGGTGAAAAATGGACACCTGGCAACCCTAGTCAATAACTATACATTAACTATACCCTCCCTGTCAATAACTATACCCTCCCAGTACAATGAGAATGTACGAGTATCATATGCTCCTTTTAATATTAAATAAATGTGTAACTATATGTAACGGTGTTTCCCTGGCCCTGCTGATCCTGACCCCATATGTGAGAAACTGTCCAATTACATGTATGTCGTGTGGTGCACCTGCTGGCAACAGGACTCCTGAGTCTCCCGCTTGATGTGGTTGGGGATATCACCATGACAGGTGTCTGAGGTAGTGTGCTGAGTCCTACTCACATTTGGTACAGCGCCTCCACCCCATCCAGATCCCCACGGTAGCAGGAGGAGTTTCTGACGGGGAACTCCCGGGTGCATCTTCTCCCTGAGTAACTCCACGCACAGGCAAAAAGGGTCTTTTCATGGCCATCTTTATTAGTATGTCTTGTGGCAGACTGCCCATCACAGCGGCCGACACTTAGCCGCACATCTTGTAGTGGCCTTCCATTCAGAAGATATCTCCTGTATTCCAATTAAGTTGTCTTTCCACCTCTCCCCTAAGGGAGACCACCAGCTGTGCTAGAGCCCTGGACACAGTGTGTGATCAGCTTGTCAGTCTCTGCAACTCACTGCACGTGACTCAGCCTTGAACTCTGCAGACTCAGTATCACCACACTCTAACTTTTGGGGAGTGCTGTGCAATATATAGGCTCCAGAAAGACCCACCTCTGTGTCACTAACAGTGGACACAAAGCATGCTGTCACTTCCTTTGATACATATGACACATCACATGGGTGTGAGGGCAAACCTCCATGATAACTACTGGCAATCCTGCCTTCTTACCAGGCGTTACTGCTCAGTATGAGAGAGATCTGTACACCATATTAGCTTTCAAAAATTTTCATTGTTGGGGGGGACGACAAAGTTGAATATACTTCTAGGGCGCCTATTAACCTCATACCGGGCCTGGGTAAGGGGGTGCCACTGTCACCTGAAGGAGAAAATCTTGGCGAAAATTTATTGGAAAATGTTTTCAGAAAATGAATGCTGCTCGAAGGATTTTGCAGCCACAATGAATTCTAAAGAGGGTGCAGTCTGATTTTTGGCATCAGGGATTTGAACTGGTTCACCTGCTTCAAACCATTCTTTATTAAATTCAATAAATGATCAATATGAATAGTAAATGCTTGAGACCTAGAGCAGTGCTCTCCAAACTTTTCAGTAGGACGGACACATCGTATATTCTACACATTTTCGCTGACCAAAGGAAAAAAAAATCTTTTTATATATTTTATAAATGAATGAATAAGTTTTATTTGGATCTTTTTGGGGTCATCAGCATGATACGATTCAGAACAAAAGAGAAGAAAGGATGACGTGCTTACACTGGGAAATGATATATACAGGCATACCCCGCATTAACGTACGCAATGGGACCGGAGCATGTATGTAACTATGTAACACAGGCATACCCTGCATTAACGTACGCAATGGGACCGGAGCATGTATGTAACTATGTAACACAGGCATACCCCGCATTAACGTACGCAATGGGACCGGAGCATGTATGTAACTATGTAACACAGGCATACCCTGCATTAACGTACGCAATGGGACCGGAGCATGTATGTAACTATGTAACACAGGCATACCCCGCATTAACGCACGCAATGGGACCGGAGCATGTATGTAACTATGTAACACAGGCATACCCCGCATTAACGTACGCAATGGAACCGGAACATGTATGTAAAGCGAAAATGTACTTAAAGTGAAGCACTACCTTTTTCTCACTTATCGATGCATGTACTGTACTGCAAAAGTCATATACGTGCATAACTGATGTAAATAACACATGTGTAACAGGCTCTATAGTCTCCCCACGTGCGCACAGCTTCGGTACAGGTAGGGAGCCGGTATTGCAGTTCAGGACGTGCTGACAGGCGCATGCGCGAGCTGCCATTTGCCTAATAATTGGGCGATTATGTCCTTACTCGCGAGTATACTTAAAGTGAGTGTTCTTAAACCGGGGTATGCCTGTAATGAGCAAAATATATATCTTTCAAGTTGCAGCGGGCCGGATAAAATCTTGTTGGGGGCCTGATGTGGCCCCCGGGCCGTAGTTTGGAGACCCCTGACCTAGAGGATCTATCTATATATTTCTCAAAGTGTTCTATGTGTCTTTGTCTGTATGTGTCTCCCTGTGTCCTTAGCAGCAATCACATTGGACCTTTGGCCTGTCACTCCGCCTCAGGCCAATGAGATGGCTCCCTTGGCCCGCCCCGCCCGCCCCCCACACACCTCTCATTGGCCTGAGGCGAAGTGACGGGCCAAAGGTCACACACACACACTCACACACTCACACACCGGCGCTCTCACATCCTCACGGCTCTCTTTGCCCCCTGTCCTCCCCCCCCCCCCCCCCCCCACACACACACACAGAGCACGCACTGTGCGGCTCTCCCCTCACATAGGCCGCTCCCCGTCCCGAGGGCGCTCCTCCGGCTGTCTCCGCCTCTCCCCGCGAAAGGCACAGCACCTCCTCACCGGAGCGTCTCAGCCTCTCCGCTGAGGAGCCCGAGGTGGAAGAGGAGGGCGGCCGGTACCCGTAGGAAGAGGAGCACGACCGTGTGCAAGGTGAGGAAACGCAGGGGAAGGGGTTATTTAACGCGTCCCCTGACTCACCCTGCCCTTTGCCCCCCCCCTACCCTCCCTGCGCCCCTGCCCCCCCCCTGCCCTCCTGCCCTTTGCCCCCCTGCCCTCCCTCCCCCTGCCCTTTGCCCCCTGCCCTCCCTCCCTGTGCCCTTTCCCCCTGCCCTTTGCCCCCTGCCCTCCCTCCCCTGCCCTTTGCCCCCTGCCCTCCCTCCCCTGCCCTTTGTCCCCTGCCCTCCCTGCCCTTTGCCCCCTGCCCTCCCTGCCCTTTGCCCCTTTGCCCCCTGCCCTCCCTCCCCCTGCAATTTTTCCCCTTCCCTCCCTCCCCCTACCATGCCTCCTGCCCTTCCACGCCCGGGCAACGCCGGGTATATCAGCTAGTTATTCAATATAGTGCGACTGTCGTTTTGGCATACCCCACGGAAACTCCAATTCAAGTCAACAGGAGTTTCCGTGCGTTAGTGTGTAATTGGCACAATTAGGCTTTATTGAATAAACCCCTAAGTCGCTCCCATTACTATTAATATTTATCCTCTTAAAAATAGTCAGCAGCCTCCTTTATTCATTAGAACTAATACACATTTCTTCTGTCCCCAAACACGGAATAATTACAAGCGCTGCAGCATAATGAGTCAAAATAAAGTGCTCCAAAAATCCTAGCAAAAGATTTTGAAAGAAATGTATCTTTGTAAACACAGGCAATCATTTGGTGCTCCTGTTATCTATCTATACAAGGCCCCGCTTTTCGGCGATCTGCTGATACGGCGGCACCGAGAAGGGGGCCGCCATGTCTCCTCAGAGGTCGCGCATGCGCAGAACAGGCTGTTGCCGCCGGCGCGCTTGCGCAGAACATAGGTTGCGCGCGCCGAACGGAGGTCGCGCATGCACACAAGGGGGAAAATTTTACACATGGCTATATATAAAATGCAGAATGTGCACAATACTGTATTAGCTTTCAAAAATTTTCATTGTTGGGGGAGACGACAAAGTTGAATATACTTTTAGGGCGCCTATTAACCTCATACCGGGCCTGGGTAAGGGGGTGCCACTGTCACCTGAAGGAGAAAATCTTGGCGAAAATTTATTGGAAAATGTTTTCAGAAAATGAATGCTGCTCGAAGGATTTTGCAGCCACAATGAATTCTAAAGAGGGTCCAGTCTGATTTTTGGCATCAGGGATTTGAACTGGTTCACCTGCTTCAAACCATTCTTTATTAAATTCACTAAATGATCAATATGAATAGTAAATGCTTGAGACCTAGAGCAGTGCTCTCCAAACTTTTCAGTAGGACGGACACATCGTATATTCTACACATTTTCGCTGGCCAAAGGAAGAAAAAAAATCTTTTTATATATTTTATAAATGAATGAATAAGTTTTATTTGGATCTTTTTGGGGTCATCAGCATGATACGATTCAGAACAAAAGAGAAGAAAGGATGACGTGCTTACACTGGGAAATGATATATACAGGCATACCCCGCATTAACGCACGCAATGGGACCGGAGCATGTATGTAACTATGTAACACAGGCATACCCCGCATTAACGTACGCAATGGGACCGGAGCATGTATGTAACTATGTAACACAGGCATACCCCGCATTAACGTACGCAATGGGACCGGAGCATGTATGTAACTATGTAACACAGGCATACCCCGCATTAACGTACGCAATGGGACCGGAGCATGTATGTAACTATGTAACACAGGCATACCCCGCATTAACGTACGCAATGGGACCGGAGCATGTATGTAAAGCGAAAATGTACTTAAAGTGAAGCACTACCTTTTTCCCACTTATCGATGCATGTACTGTACTGGAATCATCATATACGTGCATAACTGATGTAAATAAGGCATTTATAACAGGCTCTATAGTCTCCCCGCTTGCACTAAGCTTCAGTACAGGTAGGGAGCTGGTATTGCTGTTCAGGACGTGCTGACAGGCGCATGCGAGAGCTACCGTTTGCCTAATAATTGGGCGATTATGTCCTTACTCGCGAGTGTACTTAAAGTGAGTGTCCTTAAACCGGGGTATGCATGTAATGAGCAAAAATATATATCTTTCAAGTTGCAGCGGGCCGGATAAAATCTTGTTGGGGGCCTGATGTGGCCCGCGGGCCGTAGTTTGGAGACCCCTGACCTAGAGGATTATTCAATATAGTGCGACTGTCGTTTTGGCATACCCCACGGAAACTCCAATTCAAGTCAACAGGAGTTTCCGTGCGTTAGTGTGTAATTGGCACAATTAGGCTTTATTGAATAAACCCCTAAGTCGCTCCCATTACTATTAATATTTATCTTCTTAAAAATAGTCAGCAGCCTCCTTTATTCATTAGAACTAATACACATTTCTTCTGTCCCCAAACACGGAATAATTACAAGCGCTGCAGCATAATGAGTCAAAATAAAGTGCTCCAAAAATCCTAGCAAAAGATTTTGAAAGAAATGTATCTTTGTAAACACAGGCAATCATTTGGTGCTCCTGTTATCTATCTACAGCAAGGCCCCGCTTTTCGGCGATCTGCTGATACGGCGGCACCGAGAAGGGGGCCGCCATGTCTCCTCAGAGGTCGCGCATGCGCAGAACAGGCTGTTGCCGCTTGCGCAGAACATAGGTTGCGCGCGGCGAACGGAGGTCGCGCATGCACACAAGGGGGAAAATGCTGGGTTGCGCATGCGCACAGCTGAAAATCGCGATTTTCACTATACGGCGGGCCCTTAGAACGGAACCCGCTGTATGCCCGGGGCCCTGCTGTATCTATATATATATATATCTGTCTGTCAAAATCCTTAGTGTGCGCCTAACGTAATGGCCGCCTTTCAGTTTTAATCAATCCTTATTCTGGCCTCACACTGATGAGACCCAAAAGATTGAAACAGCTGTCTGTGAGTAGGTTTACAGGCTTTGCATCTTAACCCAGGCTGTGCTGAAAACTGTGTAAGGCGGCGTGCGCGGGCAGCGCGATCACCTTGCCTTAAGGCAGCGGTGCGCAAGCTGGGTGGTGCAAGACTTCGTGGGGGGGGGGCCGCGGCGTTTACAGAGGCCCTGGGGTGAGAGCGCAAGATCTCTGTAAACTTACTTACCCGTCTCCAGTCACGCGTCTATGACAACGCGGCGCAAATGATCCCCGTTGCCATAGAGACGTGACGTCAAATGATGCCGCGGGTCACGTGACGGCACATGACCCCCGCAGCGTCATTTGACGCAACATTAGAGGCGAGGGGGGGGGCGCGACCGAGGAGGAGAGAAGGTAGGGGGGGGCGCAGGGCGTTTGCACACTGCTGCCTTAAGGCATTGATCGCGCGTGCACGCGACAGCAGGAGGGGTCTCGCGGTGCGCGAGGAATCAGTTCAAACTGATTCCTCGATGCAACGGCCAGGTCACGTGAGCGGTACGCCCAATGAGGACGAGCCAGCTTCTTGCCACGCCCATAGACACGCCCCCCATGTCGCGTCTACCTTGGCCAGAAAATGCTCCCACTAAACGCGGGTGACATCACGCACGCGCACACCACAGCGCGCGCGGCGGCATGGACGCAACCTAATGCAGCGAGCATAAGCTTAGAAGGGACCATGTCAAAATGGATTTGAAGTAAAAGGTGACACTGCGTGCTCACTTGCATGTAATTTCCCAGAATCCCTTGCTGCAGTGGAAGCACTGTATGCTAGATGACAATGGTGAAAGGCCGAGTCGCAAACCTAAGGCACCCGGCAGGTTCGCCCTCATTGACTGAACCGCCGGAGGATGTGGCCTAGCGCTCCGTCGCTAGTTCCCCTCACAATTTTCTTGCAGGCTGGAAAAACTCACCGCGCAGGGCGGTGCCCCCCCTCGCAGCGGGCCCGGGCCCCATTGAGGGGCGGCTCTTTTCCCTGCTACGTCCGCCACAGTGGGCGCTGCAGTCGCCAGCGGGGACCTGGCCTTAGGCTTGTGAATGTGCTCACAAGTGATATTTTCATTTGCTATATGCTATTAAATGGTGGAGGGTTTTTTGTCACTTTTTTCACCCACCATAACTTATCGTGTGTGTGTGTGTGTGTGTGTGTGTGTGTGTGTGTGTGTGTGTGTGTGTGTGTGTGTGTGTGTGTGTGTGTGTGTGTGTGTGTGTGTGTGTGTGTGTACACCCTCTTTGAATTCCGTGGTTTTACATATCAGGACATAACAATCATCTGTTCCTTAGCAGGTCTTAAAATTAGGCTTCTCCGTTTTGGCTTTATTTTTGTTAAATAAATCATGACACGGTGTAATATGTTATGTGTTATTGTTCATCTGAGGTTTTATTTAACTAATTTTAAGACCTGCTAAGGAACAGATGATTGTTATTATGTCCTGATATGTAAAACTATAGAATTCAAAGAGGTCGTACGGTATATGTAAGTGTTGCTTGGACAGCTGCTTTAAAACTCATTAAAAATAGCCTTAAAAGGTGAATTTAAAAAAACAGTCGCTATTATATAACATTATAGAACTGGTTTATTTAAAAAAAACAAAAAAAAAACATAAGATTTTAACACCTTTGCTGCTTTAAGCCTTATATTTGCACTCTTACATTTCATCGTACCTGAAGGAACTATAAAAGAAATAAGTATTTCCTTTGCTAAAAATACTGGAATAGCACCTCCGAGATGATGACTAGATGTGGCACGCTGTGCATGCGTGTGCATGTTCTGCACTTTGAATGTATCGCCTCCTCTGGTTCTACAATAAAATTTCTTCCAGAACACGGATTGTGTGTTCTGCCTCCTTTAGCTGTGCTGAAGTCGGACAAACGTCTTCAGCTAACAGTAATAGAATTAGTATTGATGGCGGGCTCTCGATGGCGGGCTCTCGATGGCGGGCTCTCGATGGTGGGCTCTCGATGGCTGCATCGTTGGAGTATTTCCCCAAAGAGAAATGTGGGAATATACGAAAAAAAACTGAAAAAAAAGAGAAGGTAACAGAGAATTTAGCTCATTTAACAACAATAAAAAAAGACTTTAAAGAATAATATTATCACTTGTGAGCACATTCACATGTCTGCAACCCTGCCTTTCCCCATTATCTCTACTTGCTGTCTGTCCTCCCTGCTCTTTGCCCTCCTTTCTGCCCAATGTGCACACTTGTCTCCATTCCCTCCCCGTCGCCTCCTCTCCTTGCTGTTTCTCTCTCTCTGTCGCCTCCTCCCCTTGCTGTCTCTCCATTTCCTCCTCCCCATGTGCACAATGCTCGCCGATGTGTCTGTTTCCTATCCTCGCTGTCTCTCCTCCCCCCTCCATCATGCCCAGCTCCTCTTTGTACTCTCTCCTCCCCTCTCTTTGCCCTCTGTGTTACTGTGTCTGCTCCTCTGTGCATACTACACTCCCCCCTCCCCTACTCATTTCTTGTCTCCTCTCCTTGCTGTCTCCACTACCATTAAAATCCCCGCCCCAGTTTCCTGGATGAGTGAGAGGCCGCTCAGTCTATCACTGTATGTATGTATGTATGTATATATGTATGTATGTATGTATGCATGTATGCATGTATGCATGTATGCATGTATGCATGCATGCATGTATGCATGCATGCATGTATGCATGTATGTATGTATGTAAGGAAAACAGCAAGCACTCCAACATTGAAATCCAAATAAGACTGGTGCTAGTCCCATAAATAATGTAAAGATTATATGTTACCATCCTGCAGGGCCGCCAACAGCCGGGGACCATGGGCACTGGTGTCCTGGGACCCGTGAGTTAGGCCCTGTGCGGCCGTTAATTTAAATTAAAAAAAACATGCTGCATCCGGCACCGGTCTCTGTGTTGGCAGCGCCGGAAGTGAGTGAGCTTCCGGCGCGTGAAGGAGGCACGGCGTGGGTGGGAGCAGGCAAGCAGCATCGTGGCTTAGGTGCCCTGCAGCGGGGCCGGCGGCAACTGCTGTGACCAGCCGCCGCCCCCCCCCCCCGCAGCACTGCCACCCACCTCCCCGCAGTGGCCCCCCCCTGCTGCCGGCCCCATCCCACAACCACAACCCTCCCGCCACCGCTGCTCCGGGCCCCCCGCGCCCCCCACCCCGCTGCACTGGCCCATCCTGCATCCGCAACACCGGGCCCTCCTCCCCGCAGTGGCCCCCCCGTGGCCGCCGGCCATTCCACCACCGCTGCTCCGGCCGTCCTGCCACCCCCATCCCCCCTGCACTGGCCCGTCCTGCCCCTGCAGTCCCGGGCCCTCCTGCCAGCCCTTGCAGTCCCACCACCACACCCCCCCCCCCCTCAGCAGCGCCGCCACCCTTCGCAGCATCGGGGCCCCCCGCAGTCGTCGCCCCCCCTCTGCAGCCACCAAGGTAAGTCTAATTTTTATATATATGTATTGGGGGGTTGGGGTATTTATTTTAGAGTGAGAAGCAGGGGAGAGAAATACATGCGAGGCGGGAGAGTGAGAGCGTGTGAGGCGCATGGGAGAGAAATACATGCGAGGCGGGAGAGTGAGAGCGTGTGAGGCGCATGGGAGAGAAATACATGCGAGGCGGGAGAGTGAGAGCGGGTGAGGCGCATGGGAGAGAAATACATGCGAGGCGGGAGAGTGAGAGCGGGTGAGACGGAAGGGAGAGAAATACATGCGAGGCGGGAGAGTGAGAGCGGGTGAGACGGAAGGGAGAGAAATACATGCGAGGCGGGAGAGTGAGAGCGGGTGAGACGGAAGGGAGAGAAATACATGCGAGGCGGGAGAGTGAGAGCGGGTGAGACGGAAGGGAGAGAAATACATGCGAGGCGGGAGAGTGAGAGCGGGTGAGACGGAAGGGAGAGAAATACATGCGAGGCGGGAGAGTGAGAGCGGGTGAGATGGAAGGGAGAGAAATACATGCGAGGCAGGAGAGTGAGAGCGGGTGAGACGGAAGGGAGAGAAATACATGCGAGGCAGGAGAGTGAGAGCGGGTGAGACGGAAGGGAGAGAAATACATGCGAGGCGGGAGAGTGAGAGCGGGTGAGACGGAAGGGAGAGAAATACATGCGAGGCGGGAGAGTGAGAGCAGGTGAGACGGAAGGGAGAGAAATACATGCGAGGCGGGAGAGTGAGAGCGAGTGAGACGGAAGGGAGAGAAATACATGCGAGGCGGGAGAGTGAGAGCGGGTGAGACGGAAGGGAGAGAAATACATGCGAGGCGGGAGAGTGAGAGCGGGTGAGACGGAAGGGAGAGAAATACATGCGAGGCGGGAGAGTGAGAGCGGGTGAAACGGAAGGGAGAGAAATACATGCGAGGCGGGAGAGTGAGAGCGGGTGAGACGGAAGGGAGAGAAATACATGTGAGGCGGGAGAGTGAGAGCGGGTGAGACGGAAGGGAGAGAAATACATGCGAGGCGGGAGAGTGAGAGCGGGTGAGACGGAAGGGAGAGAAATACATGCGAGGCGGGAGAGTGAGAGCGGGTGAGACGGAAGGGAGAGAAATACATGCGAGGCGTGAGAGTGAGAGCGGGTGAGACGGAAGGGAGAGAAATACATGCGAGGCGGGAGAGTGAGAGCGAGTGAGACGGAAGGGAGAGAAATACATGCGAGGCGGGAGAGTGAGAGCGGGTGAGACGGAAGGGAGAGAAATACATGCGAGGCAGGAGAGTGAGAGCGGGTGAGACGGAAGGGAGAGAAATACATGCGAGGCGGGAGAGTGAGAGCGAGTGAGACGGAAGGGAGAGAAATACATGCGAGGCGGGAGAGTGAGAGCGGGTGAGACGGAAGGGAGAGAAATACATGCGAGGCAGGAGAGTGAGAGCGGGTGAGACGGAAGGGAGAGAAATACATGCGAGGCGTGAGAGTGAGAGCGGGTGAGACGGAAGGGAGAGAAATACATGCGAGGCGGGAGAGTGAGAGCGGGTGAGACGGAAGGGAGAGAAATACATGTGAGGCGGGAGAGTGAGAGCGGGTGAGACGGAAGGGAGAGAAATACATGCGAGGCGGGAGAGTGAGAGCGGGTGAGACGGAAGGGAGAGAAATACATGCGAGGCGGGAGAGTGAGAGCGGGTGAGACGGAAGGGAGAGAAATACATGCGAGGCGTGAGAGTGAGAGCGGGTGAGACGGAAGGGAGAGAAATACATGCGAGGCGGGAGAGTGAGAGCGAGTGAGACGGAAGGGAGAGAAATACATGCGAGGCGGGAGAGTGAGAGCGGGTGAGACGGAAGGGAGAGAAATACATGCGAGGCAGGAGAGTGAGAGCGGGTGAGACGGAAGGGAGAGAAATACATGCGAGGCGTGAGAGTGAGAGCGGGTGAGACGGAAGGGAGAGAAATACATGTGAGGCGGGAGAGTGAGAGCGGGTGAGACGGAAGGGAGAGAAATACATGCGAGGCGGGAGAGTGAGAGCGGGTGAGACGGAAGGGAGAGAAATACATGTGAGGCGGGAGAGTGAGAGCGGGTGAGACGGAAGGGAGAGAAATACATGCGAGGCGGGAGAGTGAGAGCGGGTGAGACGGAAGGGAGAGAAATACATGCGAGGCGGGAGAGTGAGAGCGGGTGAGACGGAAGGGAGAGAAATACATGCGAGGCGTGAGAGTGAGAGCGGGTGAGACGGAAGGGAGAGAAATACATGCGAGGCGGGAGAGTGAGAGCGAGTGAGACGGAAGGGAGAGAAATACATGCGAGGCGGGAGAGTGAGAGCGGGTGAGACGGAAGGGAGAGAAATACATGCGAGGCAGGAGAGTGAGAGCGGGTGAGACGGAAGGGAGAGAAATACATGCGAGGCGTGAGAGTGAGAGCGGGTGAGACGGAAGGGAGAGAAATACATGCGAGGCGGGAGAGTGAGAGCGAGTGAGACGGGATGGAGAGAAATACATGCGAGGCGGGAGAGTGAGAGCGGGTGAGACGGAAGGGAGAGAAATACATGCGAGGCGGGAGAGTGAGAGCGAGTGAGACGGAAGGGAGAGAAATACATGGGTGGGGGGGCAAAGAGAGGGGGCTCGTGAGGTGTGAAATGGGGGGGGGGGGGCGGCGGGCAATACCGCCGACACGGGGGGGGGCCTGCTTAAAATGTTTGTCCCGGGCCCCACGATTTCTGTTGGCGGCCCTGCAGCAGGGCAACAGAACAGCAAAAAGAGGCAGCACTCAGAGGTAAGTGTACAAAGAATTGTGTTGTAACAGACACAAAAATCCAACGTTTCGATCCCACAGAGGGATCTTCTTCCTGAGTGCTGCCTCTCTTTGCTGTTCCGCTGCCCAGCTGGATGGTAACGTACGCTATGTATGTATGTATGTATGTATGTATGTATGTATGTATGTATGTATGTATGTCCTTATTTATATAGCACCGACAGTATACTCTTTACAAAGACAATACAGTACAGGGAATTACAACAGGGCCCCAGTCATGCGGCGGGTTCCGTTCTAAGGACCAGCTGTAAAGCAAAAATCACTGGAAAGCTGAACGGGCGATTTTAGGCTTGTGCGCATGCGCAAACCGGCAATGCGCCGTTCTACGCATGCGCAACATCAGCAAAACCCTCCATTCTGCGCATGCACGACCCCGGATCGGCCCATTCTGCGCATGCGCGGACATGGCGGCCCCCTTCTTGGTACCGGCGGATCGTCGAAAAGCGGAGCACTGAGAAGCAGGGCCTTGCTGTATAAGAATACAATAAGCGCAACAAAGTCAGACAGTAAGAAAGGAAAGTGGAGGCAGGGAGGTGTGGGTGAGAGAAGGGAGGCGTTGGTGAGAGCAGGTGTGTATATGGCTGGGTCCAGGATTAGGAGAGAGATCGCCAGCAGCAAGAAGGAGGAGTAGAGAGAGAGAGAGAGGAGATGGTGGTGGTGAACAGAGGATTTGTGGGGGTGCTTTTTATCGAGGGAGTTGTGGAAGTTGTTAGGAAAGAGGTGTGGAAATAGTGGTGCAGTGTATGGGCACAAGCATAGGTGGAGGGTAGGAGAGATGTTGAAATGTGGATAGGAGGGTAGTGGGGAAAATGGAGAGAACAGAAAAGTTTACAACGGCGTGAGGAAACAGTAAACCGAAAAAGCAATTGGGAGGGTATAGTGAGATGCAGGGAGAGAGGAAGGAGGGGAGAGGTCCCAGGTATTGGAGGAGATGAGTGTAGAGGGAGAGGGGGGTTGGCCCGGTATTAAAGGGGTTGCACCCCATATGGCCACCCCCTGACCTCACCAGGGAGGCAAGGGGTTAACTGGACTGCGGTCCAGGAATGTGGCTTACACCTTGTCATGTCAGGAAACTGTATGTTCCCCTGTTCCCATGTTTCATTATAATCCTGTATTTTAATGTTTTAAAGTGCATTTCTGTATCTCCAGTTCTGGAGGTCACAGAGAGTTGATATTTGGCCAATATGTGGAGTCGCTGTAGGCATTAAAAACTGGCAAATTTCGACCCACTGAGCCCACCAGAATGGAACTCATTAATATGTGTAGATATTAAAGAGTATATGTATGGTATTTTGGATCTGCTCTGAAAAATGCAGACTCCGTCTGCTATGCTAAATAGGTCAGGAAGGGCAGCCGGATGATTGAGCTTAAGTACTAATCGCCAGACTCTGCCACTCTAATTGTTACCTGAGGGCGGAGAATCATCAAACTGGAGTGGTTTGTAAGTGTTATGTCTACACCTACAAACAATGAAGATCCTATCAGATACTTCATTTGGTAGACTGGTAGTTGCCCCTGATTGAATTATGGGGCTACAGAAATAAGACCCTCAGAGTCCCAGTACACATGGGCTAATTAGCTAGGGGGCATGGGTTAATCTGTGTCTCCACGTTAGGGATTGGATACAGTTAATTGTTCACCAATAGTCTGTATTCAATGTTAAGAATAGGGTTACACAGGTATATAAACTGTGTCAACCCTACAGTTTTTTGTTCTTCTTCTGATACCATCTTGAATGTCACCGGATTGCTGGAGAATTGCTAGTTGATACTTCTCCATCCCCCAACCCTAAGTAAGTGTTACCTTCTTGTCTGTTAATTGTACTATATTGCTGTGTTCACCTTTTTAAGGAATAAATTATATTTTATTATATCTAAGCCTCGTTCAGTTCAACCCTGATATTTGGTGTTCATTATATCTTGTCATAAGCTACCGTGACAATGAGGTATTGGAGGAGATGAGGAGTAGGAGGTGAGAGAGCAGGTGTATAAATCAGGCCTGTGAGGGCATAATGAGATACAGGGAGAGAGGTAAGAGGGGAGAGGTCCCAGGTATTGGGGGAGATGAGATGTAGATGTATAAAATCATTCCTGGGAGGGCAGTGTAGCACTGAAGGTTAAACAGCAGCTTAGAAAGATAGTCGATAGTTGTGTAATAATTGCCAGAGCATTTAGAAAGCCAGGTTCTCAGTTGCAGAAACACAAAACAACCGTCTACAGGCTCATAGGACAACTAGAGATCTGCAGCAAAGAGCCATTAAGAAGTAAAATATTCAGTGTGGAGTAATTCGGAGATAAGGCCAATGAGGAGAGGGGGAAGGGGAGGTAACAGAGTGTAGACCCGCTTGATATACCAACCACGGAACAGATCCCAATAGTGGCGTGGCTGCATAAACACACTGTCCTGTTGATCGTTATGGAGTAATCTACTCACGATTTGTACCGTCCCTTATTATCTCCTGGCTTATTTAAGCCTCACCTCCACTATTCTAATCAGGATAGAACACCTGTAGGTGATATACTGATGGGACGGCCGTTATTCGAACGGATCTCGAATCAGTTTTCGTGTTGACCGCTGTATTCCATTCGGTATTTCCGCGTTTTGACCACTATTCATGCCGCGTTCGCGCAATCCGGCACCGGGCAGCCCCACGCGGTTGATCTGTTTAATTTAATGGTTTATTGTTTCTTTGGATGCAATTCTTCGCATATCCGCCATGTGGCAGAAGTTAATGAATTATAATTTGGTTGCTATTCTTTGCGTATCCGCCAGATGGCAGAAATTAATGCATTTAATGAATTGAATTGAATTGTAATATGCATGGTACAGTGCTACAGTATACAGTACTTTGCTACAATGTAAGGGTGTAGGTGTTTAAAACAGATAGCACCCACATCTATACTGGTACATACTTACAGTGGCCTATTGTGAATTGACCTTGATTTTTCGAAGACGTTATCAAATTAGGCGTTCTTAATAAAAAGCTTTAAATACTCAATGTGTGCCTTTTTTTTTTACATTCTTTCCCCGCACAATTGCTGTGGACATTATGGCTACACCACAGGCATATAAAAAACCTGACTGTAGTTATGCATTTTTAATATATTCGGCAATAAATGCTGCAGCAGATAAAATGGCGACTGTATCTGAAATATATGAATATTTAATTTCGAACTACGATTTTTACAAGTTTTCACCAGACGTTCATGGGTGGAAGCGTGCGATAACAAAAACCTTAAGTAACGATCAGTGTTTTTTTCACATTGCCCCTCCTGCCGGAGAGATTTGCGGGTATTGGGGTGTCATGCAAGAATTTCACAGTATGTTTGATCACGGCAATTTCACAAGAAGAAAGGTCGGTTTTAACCCATATAAGAATCATCAATCACAATCCAGCAATGTGCCGGCAACAGCACCAGCAACGGCCGGTCCGACCGTCAGTGATAACCTGGTGAACGGTAATCCTTTGTACCTGTCCCCGCCTGAATACCTGGAAAATTTCCAGCCTGAACATGATTTCACGTACAGGTACCAGCAAGCTTGCATTTACCAGTACCAAAATGATTTCCGGCTTCATCAGCTGTCAACTACAAGTGTACCATGTCAGCTGTCACCTGTCAACTATAATGCAAACTTGAGGAGTCACAGTTTGTAAAAATTTGTTTTTAAAAAAATCTTTTGAAATACTGTATTTTCAGAGCTGCTGCCCCCTCTCTCCCCCCATCTCGCAATGCCATAACGAAGAGAAAGACAAGAGCTACTGTACTGTATTTTTGTACTGTATTATGGATTAAAAAATAAAATCTATTTTTTAAACCGACCCCTTTTTGCAGACCTGAAATTCTTATGAACAGTTCAACAAACAAAGCATTGCACTTCACATTAGTTTGGGAAAAAATATATAGAAAAACAAAAAAAGTTTTATAAAAATTATTATATTTTTATTGTTTAATCAATCATTTCTGTTAATAATGCAATACAATTCTATAGAAAAATACTATTTTCCTGCATTAAGGATTTTCCAACATGTCTTCTGCCCAGCTCATGATAATCACGCAACAGTACATTTACGTGAATGGCTCTGTTGGAGGGCTCTGTTGTTGTGTTGTTGATAAGCTTTGAACTTCAAGTTGACTTGTTTTGTTACAGTACAATAGCAGTTTTAGAATGGCTTGCTTAGCTCAGCCTGTATCTCACACAACATGTTAATCTTATTACTACTGGGGGGGGGGGGATGTTGTGTTGAAGAAAAGGCAAGTTAGAAGGGCTTATTTTATCGCACTTGCGCATGCGTAGCATGGTTTGTGAGAGGTGTTGATAAGAAGTTGAAATCCTTGAGCCTTGTGTGTGTGCGGGGGGGGGGAGGGGGTGCGAGCTGTATGAAGGATTACCTGTACTGTAGTTCAAAGACATATTCTCAACAGATCATCATAATATTTTGATCCCCACACCCCCAAATAAAAATCACAGTACTACAGTATGCCACCCACCTCAAAAAGAACGTACATGACTAGTATGGAATTAAACAGCAACTGTACTATTTGATTCTCATAATATCCATAATTGCTATGAAAGCCAATGTCGAGAAAAGAAAAATAAATACTGTAACAAAAAAAAACAACTTTTGTTTTCAGACTTGAACTTCTACTGGGAAGTCATACAGTATACAGGAATTTACTATAAGGCTACGCTCAGGAAGATTCAAGCCAGAAAGCCATCCATTACAAATGAATGGTGTGGGAGAAGTGTACTGTAGATAAGAAGTTGAAATCCTTGAGCCTTGTGTGTGTGCGGGGGCGAGAGCGCTGTATGATGGATTATCAGTTCAAATAAATATTTTCAAAAGGTCATCATAATGCTTAATGCGCAGAAATGTGATACTGTGACACGCCTGTGCGTTTCACCCTACTCTGCGTACTGTATACTGCACAGTACAGTACACACGCTGCTCTGTGTATAATACAGACATTGAATTGCTATTGGATTTTTATGACAACAACTCGCGATCGCCCACATGAGTTTCTCGACGGAATTGCAGACAACACTAAAATGCCCTTTTCTGACCCGAACAAAACGATAAACAAGCCGCGTGTTTAAGTCGGCACGATTCAAATAAATTGCGCGCCATCGCATGGGTATTCCGTTCTACACACCGCGTTAAATGTTCGAATAACGGCCGTCCCATCAGTAGTAAATAGTAATAACATTTAACGTCAGACATGAGAGCACCATATATAATCAACAATAAATGTGAATCCTATAACTAAATTCATTGTTAAAAAATACCTTAATGCTGTATATACACTTAAATATACAATGTTGGTATAATCTCGAATTGAGATTCTTCATTATCGGGTATTGTGACATCCATCCTAATAAAACCAAGCACTAGGTCAATAGTTATATGTCTATGATATTTAGAGACTCATCTGTATTGATTTATTTATTAGTACACGTCTGTAACTTGTCAAGCTTTTTGATCTGCAATGATATAGTATTTACACTCTAAACATTCAGTACATGTTCACGTTGGTTTATTCACTTGGGGCATCTCATATTGTTTTTCACAATGATAATATTTGTATATGTTGTATATAGCTAAAAATGAAGCCATATGATGGTTAATTTTACTTATTGGGAATTAATATAATCTGCCCCAAATTGAATATATTGGATTATAACATCATCATAAGTATACATAGATAAGATTAAGCCACGTCTATGAAAGAGGGGCGGTAGTGAGGGGGAGAGGGGGAAGGGGGGAAGGAAGGGGAAAAGGGAAACCATGGGAAGCCAAAGAAGTATGGAGTAACCATCATGCTTCAAAGTACCATCATAATAGAGAGTAACAATCTTTATAGAAAAAAACGGAGAACCCATTCTGTGTTGAGACCTTTGGGTATCAATGTATCAATTGTAAATATCCAGAAAGCTTCCCTTTGGTTTAGAATTCTGGACCTGTCCCCCCTCCACTATGGGGTTTCACATGTTCTAAAGCAACACATTGGAAATGCCTCAGACTGCCATTTTGGCACAATGTAAAGTGATTAGAGACTAGATATGTGATATCCATGTTAGTAATATGTCTGATATGTTCGAGCATCCTAATTTTAAATGCTCTGGTGGTTAGACCGATATACCTTTTATTACATCCGCAAGTGACCAAGTAGATAACATGATCAGTATTAGTAAAACAATTGGTCTTTTTAACATATTTACAGGCTTTGCATTTCCCACAGGGGAAGCAGCCACGTAGGCCTGGAAAGAGTGGATTTTTGTTGCAATCTTTTTTGCTTTGAATAGCACTAGGAGACACTGTGTTGCCCAATGTGTGTGCCTTCTTAAAGACAAACCTCGGCTGTACAGAAACAATATCCCATAGTAACACGGATGTGAAACGGGTAAACAGAAAGTTAACCCACCAGGCGCTCAGAAAGCATGGCTGCAGCTGTGAAGTGGTGCTTGAATAACAGTTAATGTTGGTAACGAACGCCACAGTCCCCCAGTGTAATCTTCACAAATGTAAATCTCTGCAACTGGCTAACCATAAGCACAATAAAGTTAGAGAAAACATAGAAGTAGATAACTTACAGCTGGGGGATGTAGAGAAGTGGCTGGTCTATCCTCCGGTATGGAAATGCTGAATGTCCCTCGGCTAGCAATGTGTCTTGACGACTTGATCCTCACTGCCCGCCAGCACTTTCTTCTGCCGCCAACCCTACATCCGCTCGATCGCGGTGGGTGGTCACCTGACCGACGGCAGTGCCGGTGTATACGGGTGTAGCAGGGGAACGCAGGTGCACCAGACGCAGCCCGGCGTGCAGGCAGCAGGCACTGGAGTACTGGAAATCCTCCCAGGGGAGGTGTAGATGCCGCACAGCCGTGGAGCAAGAACTTCAGAGAAGGCTGATCAGTGATTCATAAAAAACTTTAATGAAACAAAGTGCAAACGGATCCTCTTGACGCGTTTCGGCCCGTCAGGCCTTTGTCAAAAGAGTGTAACATAGTAACACATAGTAACACATTCAAAACATCCCAATGATTCCTGATAATGGATTGTATCATTGTAGCCTGGCTACTGAATTGAGTGATAAAAAGGGGTGGATCCGTGTTGTTCGTTACCATATTGTGACATTGTCCCCCATGTTGTGTAGATTTAACAATGCTAGCTTTATTTGAAAAGCTGGAGGGATCAAAGTTGATCAGGTCTTCTCTGTTTTTTTCCCCTAGCGTTCATAAAGGCCTGCGGTACATATTTGGGATTATAACCCCTATTTAGAAATCTCTGATTGAGTTCCATAGAATTTTTTTCAAAGTCCTCCATAGTAGAACAGTTCCTGCGCAAGCGCAGAACTGTCCATATGGAACCCAACGGAATAAGTTTGAACTGTGGCAGCTGGAAGCATGCAGTCGAGTGTTCCTTGAATGGGGTTTACGGTAAATGTCCGTATAGACTTTGAGATCTAAACCTACATAAAGGCACAAATACAAGAAGTGTATGTGATGGGGATGATAGGAGTGTGTAAATGTGATGTTGTAAGTGTTGGTGTTAAGAAATAAACTTTTCCTCTCACAGTTGCAGGGTTGATGAAGTGCAGAGTCCAATTCAACTCCAATTTGAACTCCACAGACACTTCATACAGTATGTGACACTTTATATGCTACACAGCCAATGTGCAGTCTCATTGGCTGTCCCTGGGTGAGTGACAGGCTGTTCAGCCTATCACAGAGGGATGTGTAGATATCCTTAGAGAATAGGAAAAGAAATGACAGACAGGCGCACTAAGGGACAATGACTCTTTAATGATAATAGTATATCACGATAAGAGAATACCAAAAAACAGAAACAGGCTTTAACCAACATACGGCACAGGGATGAGGCAGGACAATACCACTTCCACACTATACAGAGAAAGGATCCGGACCCGATCTATGTACATACCCAGCCAGGCAAGTAGACGCGATGAGCCCTGCACAACCTCCGCCTGCAAACTCCACGGGAACAGTCTCACGTAACCTCTACGCGTTTCGCATGTAGTGCTTCGTCCTGCCTCATCCCTCCGCCGTATGTTGGTTAAAGCCTGTTTTTAACCCCTTATTTTTAAACCCTTTTTTAATTCTTTATTTGTCATTTTTGTTTTTTGGTACCCCCTTGTATCAGTAATTAGCGACTGATTTTGAAGGATTTGCTTCTGCTTGGAATTGTTTTCAGCAATCATCCACCAACTACTGTTAACTCTTGATTTCTAAAGTCATTTGTGCTGTAAAGACTACGACTATAGCACACACTTTATTTATCAATTTGCTGTACAGTTTGCACTTCTATATATTGGGACAACTTGGTCACGTTGCAGAATCTTTGCTTACATTAAAGGCAGGAAGCATAAGGTTTATTCTTACAGGCATAAAACAAAGAAACAATCAAACAAATGCCCAGCTCCTCTCGGAGCACTAACTACACAGTACCCATCTTGCCCCTAATAATCCGAGGCAGCTACCCCGCTTATCGGTTACACAGAACTCAGGGATAGCGGAATCACAGGCAGTGTAACAAAGGCAGACTACATTGTCCTTACTTCAGTCTCATGAGGTAAGTCCATCTCATATGCCAGACACATCCTCTGGGCAGCTTGACTTCCTCCTGGCTATCCTGGTTCACGGCCGCAGAGTCCTGCAGCTCCCAGGTACACCCTTCTGAGCAGTCCCCACAGCCTATAGATAGGTTAATATAGGGCCCGTTAATTGTTTTAGAGATAGGGACAGTGTCATAATCAGATAGCGTCCCTAGAAATGGCTCCATACAACTCTCTGGATTCACATAGAGGAATCCTATGCCTAGATGGAGTTCCCCAATATGGAGCCCCGGGGCACAGACGGATCAGTCCCCACGATGGGGTTACTGCCTGCATAAAGAGAGAGAGAAAGAGATTGTTACAAGGTCCAGCAGGGTCCCACATAAGATGGAGCGATACCGACGTTATCAAGGAGATGGGATCCGTTAGGTAACTTAGAAGACTAAAGCCTCAGCACCTCCCTAGGAGCAGGTGGTGTCCATAGGATAATAAAGCTGCTGTTTGAATGGATAAAGTTCCTGGCGCCTATCTATGCTTCCCACCGCCCATCCTGCATGCATCCCGCAACCCGTACAAGGTAACCGCCGCCCAGCCTACTGTACACGCATCCCGCACCCTGTCCCAGGTAACCACCGCCCAGCCTGCACGCATCCCGCACCCTGTCCAAGGTAACCACCGCCCAGCCTGCACGCATCCCGCGCCCCGTACAAGGTAACCGCCGCCCAGCCTGCACGCATCCCGCGCCCCATACAAGGTAACCGCCGCCCAGCCTACACGCATCCCGCAACCCAAACAAGGTAACCACCGCCCAGCCTGCACGCATCCCGCACCCTGACCATGGTAACCACCGCCCAGCCTGCACACATCGCGCGCCCTGACCACGGTAACCACCGCCCAGCCTGCACGCATCCCGCGCCCTGACCACGATAACCACCGCCCAGCCTGCACGCATCGCGCGCCCCGAACAAGGTAATCACCGCCCAGCCTGCACGCATCCCGCACCCTGAACAAGGTAACCACCGCCCAGCCTGCACGCATCCAGGACACTGAACAAGGTAACCACCGCCCAGCCTGCACGCATCCCGCGCCCTGAACAAGGTAACCACCGCCCAGCCTGCACGCATACTGAACAAGGTAACCACCGCCCAGCCTGCACGCATCCAGGACACTGAACAAGGTAACCACCACCCAGCCTGCACGCATCCCGCACCCTGAACAAGGTAACCAGCGCTCAGCCTGCACGCATCCCGCACCATGAACAAGGTAACCACCGCCCAGCCTGCACGCATCCCGCACCCTGACCAAGGTAACCACCGCCCAGCCTGCACGCATCCAGAACACTGAACAAGGTAACCACCGCCCAGCCTGCACGCATCCAGAACACTGAACAAGGTAACCACCGCCCAGCCTGCACGCATCCCGCGCCCTGACCAAAGTAACCACCGCCCAGCCTGCACGCATCCCGCGCCCTGACCAAGGTAACCACCGCCCAGCCTGCACGCATCCCGCGCCCTGACCAAAGTAACCACCGCCCAGCCTGCACGCATCCAGAACACTGAACAAGGTAACCACCGCCCAGCCTGCACGCATCCCGCACCCTGACCAAGGTATCCACCGCCCAGTCTGCACGCATCCAGAACACTGAACAAGGTAACCACCGCCCAGCCTGCACGCATCCCGCACCCTGACCAAGGTATCCACCGCCCAGCCTGCACGCATCCCGCACCCTGACCAAGGTAACCACCGCCCAGCCTGCACGCATCCCGCACCCTGAACAAGGTAACCACCACCCAGCCTGCACGCATCCCGCACCATGAACAAGGTAACCACCGCCCAGCCTGCACGCATCCTGCACCAGGAACAAGGTAACCACCGCCCAGCCTGCACGCATCCCGCGCCCTGTCCAAGGTAACCACCACCCAGCCTGCACGCATCCCCCGCCCTGTCCAAGGTAACCAGCGCCCATCCTGCACGCATCCAGAACACTGAACAAGGTAACCACCGCCCAGCCTGCACGCATCCCCCGCCCTGTCCAAGGTAACCAGCGCCCATCCTGCACGCATCCAGAACACTGAACAAGGTAACCACTGCCCAGCCTGCACGCATCCCGCACCCTGAACAAGGTAACCACCGCCCAGCCTGCACGCATCCCGCGCCCTGACCAAGGTAACCACTGCCCAGCCTGCACGCATCCCGCGCCCTGACCAAGGTAACCACCGCCCAGCCTGCACGCATCCTGCACCATGAACAAGGTAACCACCGCCCAGCCTGCACGCATCCCGCAGCCTGACCAAGGTAACCACCGCCCAGCCTGCACGCATCGCGCGCCCCGAACAAGGTAATCACCACCCAGCCTGCACGCATCCCGCACCCTGAACAAGGTAACCACCGCCCAGCCTGCACGCATCCAGGACACTGAACAAGGTAACCACCGCCCAGCCTGCACGCATCCAGGACACTGAACAAGGTAACCACCGCCCAGCCTGCACGCATCCTGCACCATGAACAAGGTAACCACCGCCCAGCCTGCACGCATCCCGCGCCCTGACCAAGGTAACCACCGCCCAGCCTGCACGCATCCTGCACCCTGACCAAGGTATCCACCGCCCAGCCTGCACGCATCCCGCACCCTGAACAAGGTAACCACCGCCCAGCCTGCACGCATCCCGCACCCTGACCAAAGTAACCACCGCCCAGCCTGCACGCATCGCGCGCCCCGAACAAGGTAACCACCGCCCAGCCTGCACGCATCCCGCACCCTGACCAAGGTAACCACCGCCCAGCCTGCACGCATCCCGCACCCTGACCAAGGTAACCACCGCCCAGCCTGCACGCATCCCGCACCCTGACCAAAGTAACCACCGCCCAGCCTGCACGCATCCCGCGCCCCGTACAAGGTAATCACCGCCCAGCCTGCACGCATCCCGCGCCCCGTACAAGGTAACCACCGCCCAGCCTGCACGCATCCCGCACCCTGACCAAGGTAACCACCGCCCAGCCTGCACGCATCCCGCACCCTGACCAAGGTAACCACCGCCCAGCCTGCACGCATCCCGCACCCTGACCAAGGTAACCACCGCCCAGCCTGCACGCATCGCGCGCCCCGAACAAGGTAACCACCGCCCAGCCTGCACGCATCCCGCACCCTGACCAAGGTAACCACCACCCAGCCTGCACGCATCCCGCACCCTGACCAAGGTAACCACCGCCCAGCCTTCACGCATCCCCCGCCCTGTCCAAGGTAACCACCGCCATGGGCGTCCGCAGAAATGTTTTCAAGGGGGGGCATAATGTTAACTAGACAGAGAGAGAGAGTGGTTGTGGGGGAGGGGGTGACGGGGTGGGTGACTGACACTTTGACTGACTGACTCGTGACTGACACTTGGGTGGGTGACTGACTGACGGTTGGTGTCTGTATTCATTCACAGACAGACAGACACAAACACACACCCTCCCCCTCTCAGACTCTCCCCCTCTCAGACTCTCCCCCTCTCAGACTCTCCCCCTCTCAGACTCTCCCTCTCCCACTCTCCCTCTCAGACTCTCCCTCTCCCTCTCAGACTCTCCCTCTCCCTCTCCGACTCTCCCTCTCCGACTCTCCCTCTCCCACTCTCCCTCTCCCTCTCAGACTCTCCCTCTCCCTCTCAGACTCTCCCTCTCAGACTCTCCCTCTCAGACTCTCCCTCTCAAACTCTCCCTCTCCCTCTCAGACTCTCCCTCTCAGACTCTCCCTCTCCCTCTCAGACTGTCCCTCTCCCTCTCAGACTCTCTCTCAGACTCTCACTCTCCCTCTCAGACTCTCCCTCTCAGACTCTCCCTCTCACTCTCCCTCTCAGACTCTCTCTCTCCCCCTCAGACTCTCTCTCTCTTCAGACTCTCTCTCTCCCCCTCAGACTCTCTCTCTCCCCCTCAGACTCTCTCTCTCCCCCTCAGACTCTCTCTCTCCCCCTCAGACTCTCTCCCCCCTCAGACTCTCTCAGACTCCCCCCCTCAGACTCCCTCCCCTTCAGAATCCCTCGCTCACTCAGACTCTCTCTCTCTCTCACTCAGACTCAGACACACACACACCCCACACACCACACACCCCACTCTAATGCAGATAGTCCCAAGGTGTAGCCTCTTTCTTACCCCCTCTCTTCTTCATTCACTCTCTCCCCTCACCCCTCTCTTCCTCACTTCCACTATTACACCCCCTGTCTCCTCACTCTCCCCCCTCCATCAATTATGCCCCTCTGACTCAAACCCACTCCCTGAATCCGTCCTCCTCTCATTCATTCCCTCCCCCCCTGATCTCACACACACACAGACACACACTCAGACACAAACTCAGACACTCGCAACAAGGGGGAATCGGAGCAGGGGGGGGGAATCGGAACGGGAAGGGGGGACCTGGAGCAGGGGGGGAATCGGAACGGGAAGGGGGGACCGGAGCAGGGGGGGGGGGGGGGAATCAGAGCAGGAGGACAAGGGGGAAGCGAGAGTGGCATGGAGCAGTAGTCACCTGACTTGCTCCATGCAGGAAAGGGCAGGCCTCGCTATGCAAGGTCAGATAGACTCGCAGGGGTGAGCAAACTTTTTATGCCGAGCCCCCCTTTTCATCCATTTAATTTCTCGGGCCCCCCCTGCCTGACGTAATCAAAATCACATGAACCCCCCCCCCCCTTTATTAAACGATATACAATGTAAATACAAATATGTTTCAACAGCTCGCGCTTGCAAAATTAGGCTGCGTCCACGCTGCCGCCGAGAGTGGTGACATCACCAACTCTCCAAGCATGAGCACAGGGTGTCCTGCATAATTTTGCAAGCACGAGTGGGGGGTATGGATCAGGGCTATTTCTGTGTTTGTGTGTGGGGTTGTGCGCATTGACTGCTGCTGAGCATGCTTCAATGTCAATTTTGTTTGTCTCGCCAAGCACACAATCAATCACAACAGAAACAACACCCCCCACACCACACACAATCACAGCACACATTCAATCACAAAACACACACATCACTACACATTATATACACACACACACACACACACACACACACACATCACTATACATATACACACACACACCTCACTATACATATATATATACACACACACACACACACACACACACACACACACACACACACACACACACACACACACATCACTATACATATACACACACACACATCACTATACATATATATACACACACACACACACACATCATTATACATATATATATACACACACACAGATCACTATACATATATACACACACACACACACATCACTATACATATATACACACACACACACACACATCACTATACATATATACACACACATACAGTACACACATCACTATACATATATAGATACACACACACACTACTATACATATACACACACACACACAGTGACATCACTATACATATATATACACACACACACACACACAGTGACATCACTATACATATATACACACACATCACCACACACACACACACACACACACACACACACACACACACACACACACACACACACACCTGTACTGCTTGCTCGGCTCCCCACTCAAGTAAAGCCAGGAAGACGAGGGCTTGTGTCTGTGTGCAGAGGGACGCCCCGCCCCCTCTGCAAGCACAGGGAAACAGCACGGATCTTCTGCCTGGCATTGCTCTGCTCTGCTCTGCTCTGCCCCTGCTCTGCTCTGCCCCTGCTCTGCTCTGCCCCTGCTCTGCTCTGCTCTGCCCCCAGGTTTCGCCGCACAGGCTGCGCCCCCCCCTAAATAATTTGGCGCCCCCCAGTTTTGCGCACCGCTGAGATAGGGCTTGGGAGGGACAAAAAAAAAATCCTGGCAGCGTGCCAACACGCGCCAGCCAATCAGGACACAGGGGAGGTTTTTTTTTTTTGCAGAAGAGCGCGCTAAATCCTGTCACGCCAGTGCCCTCTGTTCCCCGCTGTTGGCGGCCCAGGATCCAGGGGGGGGCAAGCGCCCCCCCTTGCCCCCCCTGCGGACGCCCATGACCACCGCCCAGCCTGCACGCATCCCGCGCCCTGAACAAGATAACCACCGCCCAGCCTGCACGCATCCCGCAGCCTGACCAAGGTAACCACCGCCCAGCCTGCACGCATCCCGCGCCCTGAACAAGGTAACCACCGCCCAGCCTGCACGCATCCCGCGCCCTGACCAAGGTAACCACCGCCCAGCCTGCACGCATCCCGCGCCCTGAGCAAGGTAACCACCACCCAGCCTGCACGCATCCCGCGCCCTGACCAAGGTAACCACCGCCCAGCCTGCACGCATCCCGCGCCCTGAGCAAGGTAACCACCACCCAGCCTGCACGCATCCCGCGCCCTGAGCAAGGTAACCACCACCCAGCCTGCACGCATCCCGCACCCTGACCAAGGTAACCACCGCCCAGCCTGCACGCATCCCGCACCCTGAACAAGGTAACCACCACCCAGCCTGCACGCATCCCGCACCATGAACAAGGTAACCACCGCCCAGCCTGCACGCATCCCGCACCAGGAACAAGGTAACCACCGCCCAGCCTGCACGCATCCCGCGCCCTGTCCAAGGTAACCACCACCCAGCCTGCACGCATCCCCCGCCCTGTCCAAGGTAACCAGCGCCCATCCTGCACGCATCCAGAACACTGAACAAGGTAACCACCGCCCAGCCTGCACGCATCCCCCGCCCTGTCCAAGGTAACCAGCGCCCATCCTGCACGCATCCAGAACACTGAACAAGGTAACCACTGCCCAGCCTGCACGCATCCCGCACCCTGAACAAGGTAACCACCGCCCAGCCTGCACGCATCCCGCGCCCTGACCAAGGTAACCACTGCCCAGCCTGCACGCATCCCGCGCCCTGACCACGGTAACCACCGCCCAGCCTGCACGCATCCTGCACCATGAACAAGGTAACCACCGCCCAGCCTGCACGCATCCCGCAGCCTGACCAAGGTAACCACCGCCCAGCCTGCACGCATCGCGCGCCCCGAACAAGGTAATCACCACCCAGCCTGCACGCATCCCGCACCCTGAACAAGGTAACCACCGCCCAGCCTGCACGCATCCAGGACACTGAACAAGGTAACCACCGCCCAGCCTGCACGCATCCAGGACACTGAACAAGGTAACCACCGCCCAGCCTGCACGCATCCTGCACCATGAACAAGGTAACCACCGCCCAGCCTGCACGCATCCCGCGCCCTGACCAAGGTAACCACCGCCCAGCCTGCACGCATCCCGCACCCTGACCAAGGTATCCACCGCCCAGCCTGCACGCATCCCGCACCCTGAACAAGGTAACCACCGCCCAGCCTGCACGCATCCCGCACCCTGACCAAAGTAACCACCGCCCAGCCTGCACGCATCGCGCGCCCCGAACAAGGTAACCACCGCCCAGCCTGCACGCATCCCGCACCCTGACCAAGGTAACCACCGCCCAGCCTGCACGCATCCCGCACCCTGACCAAGGTAACCACCGCCCAGCCTGCACGCATCCCGCACCCTGACCAAAGTAACCACCGCCCAGCCTGCACGCATCCCGCGCCCCGTACAAGGTAATCACCGCCCAGCCTGCACGCATCCCGCGCCCCGTACAAGGTAACCACCGCCCAGCCTGCACGCATCCCGCACCCTGACCAAGGTAACCACCGCCCAGCCTGCACGCATCCCGCACCCTGACCAAGGTAACCACCGCCCAGCCTGCACGCATCCCGCACCCTGACCAAGGTAACCACCGCCCAGCCTGCACGCATCGCGCGCCCCGAACAAGGTAACCACCGCCCAGCCTGCACGCATCCCGCACCCTGACCAAGGTAACCACCGCCCAGCCTGCACGCATCCCGCACCCTGACCAAGGTAACCACCACCCAGCCTGCACGCATCCCCCGCCCTGTCCAAGGTAACCACCGCCATGGGCGTCCGCAGAAATGTTTTCAAGGGGGGGCATAATGTTAACTAGACAGAGAGAGAGAGTGGTTCTGGGGGAGGGGGTGACGGGGTGGGTGACTGACACTTTGACTGACTGACTCGTGACTGACACTTGGGTGGGTGACTGACTGACGGTTGGTGTCTGTATTCATTCACAGACAGACAGACACAAACACACACCCTCCCCCTCTCAGACTCCCCCCTCTCAGACTCTCCCCCTCTCAGACTCTCCCCCTCTCAGACTCTCCCTCTCCCACTCTCCCTCTCAGACTCTCCCTCTCCCTCTCAGACTCTCCCTCTCCCTCTCAGACTCTCCCTCTCAGACTCTCCCTCTCCGACTCTCCCTCTCCGACTCTCCCTCTCCCACTCTCCCTCTCCCTCTCAGACTCTCCCTCTCCCTCTCAGACTCTCCCTCTCAGACTCTCCCTCTCAGACTCTCCCTCTCAAACTCTCCCTCTCCCTCTCAGACTCTCCCTCTCAGACTCTCCCTCTCCCTCTCAGACTGTCCCTCTCCCTCTCAGACTCTCTCTCAGACTCTCACTCTCCCTCTCAGACTCTCCCTCTCAGACTCTCCCTCTCACTCTCCCTCTCAGACTCTCTCTCTCCCCCTCAGACTCTCTCTCTCTTCAGACTCTCTCTCTCCCCCTCAGACTCTCTCTCTCCCCCTCAGACTCTCTCTCTCCCCCTCAGACTCTCTCTCTCCCCCTCAGACTCTCTCTCTCTTCAGACTCTCTCTCTCCCCCTCAGACTCTCTCTCTCCCCCTCAGACTCTCTCTCTCCCCCTCAGACTCTCTCTCTCCCCCTCAGACTCTCTCTCTCCCCCTCAGACTCTCTCCCCCTCAGACTCTCTCAGACTCCCCCCCTCAGACTCCCTCCCCTTCAGAATCCCTCGCTCACTCAGACTCTCTCTCTCTCTCACTCAGACTCAGACACACACACACCCCACACACCACACACCCCACTCTAATGCAGATAGTCCCAAGGTGTAGCCTCTTTCTTACCCCCATCTCTTCTTCATTCACTCTCTCCCCTCACCCCTCTCTTCCTCACTTCCACTATTACACCCCCTGTCTCCTCACTCTCCCCCCTCCATCAATTATGCCCCTCTGACTCAAACCCACTCCCTGAATCCGTCCTCCTCTCATTCATTCCCTCCCCCCCTGATCTCACACACACACAGACACACACTCAGACACAAACTCAGACACTCGCAACAAGGGGGAATCGGAGCAGGGGGGGGGGGGGGAATCGGAACGGGAAGGGGGGACCTGGAGCAGGGGGGGAATCGGAACGGGAAGGGGGGACCGGAGCAGGGGGGGGGGGGGGAAATCAGAGCAGGAGGACAAGGGGGAAGCGAGAGTGGCATGGAGCAGTAGTCACCTGACTTGCTCCATGCAGGAAAGGGCAGGCCTCGCTATGCAAGGTCAGATAGACTCGCAGGGGTGAGCAAACTTTTTATGCCGAGCCCCCCTTTTCATCCATTTAATTTCTCGGGCCCCCCCCTGCCTGACGTAATCAAAATCACATGAACCCCCCCCCCCCCCTTTATTAAACGATATACAATGTAAATACAAATATGTTTCAACAGCTCGCGCTTGCAAAATTAGGCTGCGTCCACGCTGCCGCTGAGAGTGGTGACATCACCAACTTTCCAAGCATGAGCACAGGGTGTCCTGCATAATTTTGCAAGCACGAGTGGGGGGTATGGATCAGGGCTATTTCTGTGTTTGTGTGTGGGGTTGTGCGCATTGACTGCTGCTGAGCATGCTTCAATGTCAATTTTGTTTGTCTCGCCAAGCACACAATCAATCACAACAGAAACAACACCCCCCACACCACACACAATCACAGCACACATTCAATCACAAAACACACACATCACTACACATTATATACACACACACACACACACACACACACACATCACTATACATATACACACACACACCTCACTATACATATATATATACACACACACACACACACACACACACACACATCACTATACATATACACACACACATCACTATACATATATATACACACACACACACACACATCATTATACATATATATATACACACACACAGATCACTATACATATATACACACACACACACACACATCACTATACATATATACACACACACATCACTATACATATATACACACACATACACACATCACTATACATATATAGATACACACACACACTACTATACATATACACACACACACACACAGTGACATCACTTTACATATATATACACACACACACACACACACACACAGTGACATCACTATACATATATACACACACATCACCACACATCACCACACACACACACACACACACACACACACACACACACACACACACACACACACACACACACACACACACACACACACACACACACACACACACACACACACACACACCTGTACTGCTTGCTCGGCTCCCCACTCAAGTAAAGCCAGGAAGACGAGGGCTTGTGTCTGTGTGCAGAGGGACGCCCCGCCCCCTCTGCAAGCACAGGGAAACAGCACGGATCTTCTGCCTGGCATTGCTCTGCTCTGCTCTGCCCCTGCTCTGCCCCTGCTCTGCCCCTGCTCTGCCCCTGCTCTGCTCTGCCCCTGCTCTGCTCTGCCCCTGCTCTGCTCTGCTCTGCCCCCAGGTTTCGCCGCACAGGCTGCGCCCCCCCCTAAATAATTTGGCGCCCCCCAGTTTTGCGCACCGCTGAGATAGGGCTTGGGAGGGACAAAAAAAAAATCCTGGCAGCGTGCCAACACGCGCCAGCCAATCAGGACACAGGGGAGGTTTTTTTTTTTTGCAGAAGAGCGCGCTAAATCCTGTCACGCCAGTGCCCTCTGTTCCCCGCTGTTGGCGGCCCAGGATCCAGGGGGGGGCAAGCGCCCCCCCTTGCCCCCCCTGCGGACGCCCATGACCACCGCCCAGCCTGCACGCATCCCGCGCCCTGACCAAGGTAACCACCGCCCAGCCTGCACGCATCCCGCGCCCTGAGCAAGGTAACCACCACCCAGCCTGCACGCATCCCGCGCCCTGAGCAAGGTAACCACCACCCAGCCTGCACGCATCCCGCGCCCTGAGCAAGGTAACCACCACCCAGCCTGCACGCATCCCGCACCCTGACCAAGGTAACCACCACCCAGCCTGCACGCATCCCGCGCCCTGACCAAGGTAACCACCGCCCAGCCTGCACGCATCCCGCACCCTGACCAAGGTAACCACCGCCCAGCCTGCACGCATCCCGCACCCTGACCAAAGTAACCACCGCCCAGCCTGCACGCATCCCGCACCCCATACAAGGTAACCGCCGCCCAGCCTGCACGCATCCCGCAACCCAAACAAGGTAACCACCGCCCATCCTGCACGCATCCCGCACCCTGACCAAGGTAACCACCGCCCATCCTGCACGCATCCCGCGCCCTGACCAAGGTAACCACCGCCCAGCCTGCACGCATCCCGCACCCTGACCAAAGTAACCACCGCCCATCCTGCACGCATCCCGCACCCCGTACAAGGTAATCACCACCCAGCCTGCACGCATCCCCCGGCCTGTCCAAGGTAACCACCGCCCAGCCTGCACGCATCCCGCGCCCTGACCAAGGTAACCACCGCCCAGCCTGCACGCATCCCGCACCCTGAACAAGGTAACCACCGCCCAGCCTGCACGCATCCCGCGCCCTGACCAAAGTAACCACCGCCCAGCCTGCACGCATCCCGCGCCCTGACCAAAGTAACCACCGCCCAGCCTGCACGCATCGCGCGCCCCGAACAAGGTAATCACCACCCAGCCTGCACGCATCCCGCACCCTGACCAAAGTAACCACCGCCCAGCCTACACGCATCCCGCGCCCCGTACAAGGTAACCGCCACCCAGCCTGCACGCATCCCGCGCCCTGACCAAGGTAACCACCGCCCAGCCTGCACGCATCCCGCAACCCAAACAAGGTAACCAGCGCCCAGCCTGCACGCATCGCGCGCCCCGAACAAGGTAACCACCACCCAGCCTGCACGCATCCCGCACCCTGTCCAAGGTAACCACCACCCAGCCTGCACGCATCCCGCACCCTGAGCAAGGTAACCACCGCCCAGCCTGCACGCATCCCGCACCCTGTCCAAGGTAACCACCGCCCAGCCTGCACGCATCCCGCACCCTGACCAAAGTAACCACCGCCCAGCCTGCACGCATCCCGCACCCTGAACAAGGTAACCACCGCCCAGCCTGCACGCATCCCCCGCCTTGTCCAAGGTAACCACCGCCCAGCCTGCACGCATCCCGCACCCTGACCAAAGTAACCACCGCCCAGCCTGCACGCATCCCGCGCCCTGACCAAGGTAACCACCGCCCAGCCTGCACGCATCCCGCGCCCTGACCAAGGTAACCACCGCCCAGCCTGCACGCATCCCGCGCCCTGAGCAAGGTAACCACCGCCCAGCCTGCACGCATCCCGCACCCTGACCAAAGTAATGCCTCCTGAGTAGCCAATAATACAGACACTGATGTAAAGTCCCTAGGAGCCAGACAAGGAGGGTTACACGTGTGTATACTGTTTCACTGTATTCATCAATATACGTGCAATACTGCCAGGCTTTACATTGCACTGTGCTATAGTAATGATACAAAGAGAAGATATACCGTTTGCACATCCCTCGAGTGAAACATAATGTTCTGCGTATTACCCATACTTGTTTTCAGCCCACTTCCCGCATGCCATCGACATGATGACCATGCCAGGTAAGTGGAATTTGCACATCTCTTCACAGTGCCTTGCAGTTTCCAGGAAGATTGTGCCCGGCCCGTCTGGCCCTGTCCGGCTGTGACTCTTGCACGGGAGGCTGCTTAATGCTAAACTTGAGTCAGGGCGGTTTGAGAAACCTACAAATCTTGCGACCACAGTCTGTCCTTTCGCTGCCCAGTCTGGGAGGAGGGTGCTATGCTGGAGCCTCTCTCCCGCCTGGCGCTGCGTCTAAAGACAGGTCTGTGGTTATCATGAACTCTCCGTGGACATTCAGTAAATCTAGACACTGGATTCTGTTGCTCAAGGACTTTGGGAAGGATGTATTTTACCGGATGGAAATACCTCACCGCTCTGTCCTGACCTGTATTTAAACAGCCTTCCTGGGTGGATTTTAGAATAATACCTGACGTCACTTTACGGAACATAGCTGCTTAAAAATATATTCAGATGTGTATATTAAGGTGGAGAGTGGGTATGTACATAGAATGACTCCCGCCGTGGGCAGGAGTAAAGCTGCAGGCCTCTTAAAGCAGCAAAATGTGAAATCTTATATCGTTTTGTTTTTTAATAAATCTGTTCTGTAGTACTAGATAATAGTGACTTTAAAAAAAATGTCAATGCCATTTTTAATGTTTTAATATACTGAACATCCTTTGATGTCTATAGCGGGCTTTAGCACACCTCCCCAGCAGTGCAAGATCTTTGCAACACTTTCCTGTTTGCGATCATTTGCTGCCAATGTTCCCGGCAGTTTGAGCTGCAAACTGCAACAATAGATCATGTTTACTTTGTAATACAGTATAAGGATACATTGTAGCTGCTGAGTTGCACTGACTGAAGGATTCATTGCAACTGGAAGGCGGCCATTATGTTAGGCACACAATCAAGATTTTGAGAGATTTAGAACAGCAGCAAAAAAACGAACGCCAGCTTAAGTATGAATGTAGTATTGTTGCTTTAAAGATACAATACAATGTCTTCCTTATATAGATTGAACTCCTTCATCTTGTCACTGCCATTGGTTAATTTCAGTTCTAGGAGGGACTGCACCTTTACTCAGTAAAAGATGAATATTTCCTGTATTTGGCTAGTGCATTTGCTGATGGAACGAGTAATATTTGTGGGTTCCTGGGTGCTGCTCAAGCACAAGTCTTCTGTGCTTGTTTTTTGGGGGGAGGCAATTTGTTTTAAGTTACCTAAACCTAGGGGACCCATGAGAGACAATCCACAGTCCCCCAACCTCCAGGGACTGCCCGTTTCTAAATATATAAATAAAACAATATATTCGTGCCCAGTGGACATCATATGGCCATTATAGTCAACGTACCTCTAGCAGGTCATTAGAAAGCAACACCGGGAGATGACGCTGCGACTTTCTATTGGCGGCTCCATGATCATATTTTTAGTTGTTGTGTGTCTCACACTGTTACAAAGAAACACAAATATCTCCGGCACCAGGGGACAAATACAAGAATACCACAAAGTAAACACTGCTGCTTTATGGAATGGTTAGGTTAGGGGGAAACATGGTTAGAAATATATTGGAGAATTCTACATCCACACATATACCACAATACAGTACAATAGGAAGGCGAGACAATAGTATATGATTATAAGCAGGCCTGCACACTGTAGAAGGTAAGAGGGTCCAGTATGAGATAACATGGTGTGAGCATTCTGCCCAACAGTAGTGACAATGTCCAGAGAAGGTGCACTTGCAGAAAAAAGCCACCACAGTCCAGTAAGACTACAAAGAAGGAAGTATGGGAACTCCAGTGGTCTTCAAAATACCCGAAAATGTTTAATGAACAGGGATCAACGGTTCGATTCACACAAGAACCTTTGTCTTGACAAAGACCACTGGGGTGCCACTGTTTTCTTCTACAACAGTAGTGATCGACATCTGGAACTCTTCAGCGCCCATATTGGATGCTAACATTGGTCTGTCTAACTTTCTTGTAATAATCCAGCTGATTTCATTTCCATCCCAGAGGCGGCTACTTCTTTACATCGAAGGGATGATTTTAGGTGACGTGGCACTGTAATTGTTCCCTTCTGGGGCATCAATGTATGTTATATTTTGTAGCACAGAGTTGTACTGTAAGCATTTTGCTTGTAGAGAATTTGGACTGTACCTTCACCATCCCAAGGATAGCGGTCAGATATCAAACTGTCGCATGTTACTCTTACAACACAATAGGCCAGGTGGAAGGTAATAAGACATTGCATTCTCCAAAAGAAACAGATTATACAAATACAGAAGAAAAGGAATGTAGTAAAATCAGGACTGGAAAACATTGAGCAAAACGCAAAATAATGCAGTGTGCCATCCTACCAAAGCATATAAGGTATCTACATGATGTTTCAGGGTACTGATTTAGGGGTTGGTACCATAGCACATCATGCTACCTTTGGTGTTACATACAGAAGATCGAAAAATGGCAAAATCAAGTAAAAGGGGGGTCAGGGCTGTTGCGCTTTGGGGGAAAAATTGTTTCCACGGAGAACAATACAGACGATTCATTATCACAGTTACACAGTAGATGAGGTGAAAAAAACACATACGTCCATCAACGTCAACCTTTGTTAAATTTAGACAACAGATACTTATCCTATATCTGTACTTGCAGTGTATTGATCCAGAGGAAGGCAAACAAAAAATCCCATCATCTAATGATATCTTATAATGAGGAAAATAAATTCCTTCCTGACTCCAATAATTGGTAATCAGATTTATTTCTGGATCAACATCCTTCCCATGTATACTTATTCAGTATATCCCTGTATACCTTTCCTTTCTAAAAAGATGTCTGAGCTTTATTTGAAGATATCTATTGTATCTGCCATCACAGTCTCCATGGGTAATGAATCTCACACTGTAACTGCCCTTACTGTAAAGAACCCTTTCCTTTGTTGCTGGTGAAATCTCCTTTCCGTCAACCTTAAGGGCTGTAAAAACAACACAGGGTCATCCCTATGGATGAATATCGAATGTTAATAGATTTAGCTGTTGTGATTCCTTAAACAAAAAGTGACCCTACAGGGACTATGGGAATTATTCATTAACTCTTTCAGAGCCAGAGGGTTCCACAGCCTCTCTGGCGCATTGCGATGGTGTGATCACCCCTCTAGAGTGATCACATGATCGTGACGTTGCTGGTGACACAAATGGAAGAGGAGGGGTTGCCTTGTCCAGTCAGATTGTGTTCTGCACTCCCCTAGAAAAGGAGCACAAAGCCCATGATGTAGCTATGATGTTATAGGGCCCCCGGGAATGCCCGAACTTGTAGCCACATCATGGGAAACTGAATAGGTTAAACTGCAATAGTGCCAATCGGGGCACTATCGCACAGAAACTCCCACTGAAGTCAACAGACGCTATTGCAGTTTAATGAATACACCCCCTATGTGTGTGAGTTTGACCTTCTGATGACAGTAATACAGAGGAATTGTGTAAAAATGGTACACAAGGAAAGGGAAGTATACGTATTCCATACCAATTATACACTGCTCCTGTTCCCCCTTCTCTCTGTAACATTTATCACAGCGTTAACCTTTATGCCTTGGAATGCTCACCTTGTACAACCATTAGGAAAAGGAAAACAAACAGACTGTGAAGATGAATTGTTCCGAGAAAGGAAGTATAGAACATCTACGTGCAACCAGAGTGAGACGTCTCCCTACGTGTAACCCGAGTGAGGCGTCTCCCTACGTGTAACCCAAGTGAGACGTCTCCCTACGTGGAACCCGAGTGAGGCATCTCCCTACGTGTATCCCAAGTGAGACGTCTCCCTACGTGGAACCCGAGTGAGGCATCTCCCTACGTGTAACCCGAGTGAGACGTCTCCCTACGTGGAACCCGAGTGAGAGGTCTCCCTACGTGTAACCCGAGTGAGGCGTCTCCCTACGTGGAACCCGAGTGAGACATCTCCCTACGTGGAACCCGAGTGAGACGTCTCCCTACGTGGAACCCGAGTGAGGCGTCTCCCTACGTGTAACCCGAGTGAGGCGTCTCCCTACGTTGAACCCGAGTGAGACGTCTCCCTATGTGGAACCCGAGTGAGACGTCTCCCTACGTGGAACCCGAGTGAGGCGTCTCCCTACGTGGAACCCGAGTGAGGCGTCTCCCTATGTGCAACCCGAGTGACACGTCTCCCTACGTGGAACCCGAGTGAGGCGTCTACCTACGTGCAACTCGAGTGAGACGTCTCCCTATGTGCAAGCACCATGATACAGTACCAGGCAAGACTAACATCAAGAAGCCTGCATGTAATTAACAACAGGCGTCTTGTTCAGGCTTTTGATTTACACCCTCCAGCTTCTTCTGCACATGTCCTCATGGACAGACGGGTGGGTTCTTCTGGATGTTGAAGTTGTGTAGGGGCTAACTGACCATGGCAGAGGTTTGGGATAAGAATTAGTAGTGTGCCCTGACATTTCTGGAAGAGGCAGTAATTACCATTCCTAGCAGACCCAGAAATAATAATCGTACATCCCCTCGATTGATAGTTAGTCCCACCATCTATGGGGGGATGTACACGATCTATGGAGTGAGCAGCTCTGTGTGTGCTGATTAGGCAACAGACTTTTGTGGGTTTAACAGGTGCGTTTTAGAAAATAGATATAAATACTATATTAATGTACACTCCTTGTTTTACAATACTCTGGGAGGAATTTTGTGTGTAATACCCGTGTGTGAAATGCTGAACGATCCTTTACTCGTAAGGCGCTGCGCAACGAAATGGTTCAACGCTTTGTGACCTGCTCAAAACGGCAACATTTCAAATACCTGGAAACAGTGGAGGCCCTCGGAGCAGCCGAACCACAATGGAATTCCAGTGACAATGCCTTGTGACCTCGTGCATCAGGAATCAACATGTAGAGTTTCACTTTCACTATTATTATTATCCTTTATTTTTAAAATGACAACATAGTGCGCAGGGCGGTACCGTGGGGGTACAGGCGACGTCAACTACATGAACATCCAGGCACGGACAGGCAAGCGCTAACAGATACCGAAGGTAATAAGGGTCCTGATCCTGAGAGCTTACACTCTAGAGGGGTTAAGGGACAAAGGTAAAGTGGCTGCTCGTTGTGGGATGGAGTATGGTCTAGTCGCACTGCTGGACCTATTAAGGTTTGGGGGTGTTAGGGGGGTGTGAGTAGTAGTCGTTTTGTTTCCACTGTCACCAGAACAGTCCGTGTAACTGAATTATACTGCAAAGATTACAGATACAGTGCGGCTCTGTGATTAAAGATATCCTCTAATCAATCTCAGACATATTATTCACATGCTCTCCCATTATATACATTTTGTTGTGAAAATATATACAATGGCAAACTCCAGTCAAGTGGATTTTTTCATCTTTGTGTCACATCATTTTTTTGAAGAAGTATATTACAGCTCAACCCCCTTATAACGCTGTGCTTGGGGTCCAAAGAATCACATCGCTCTATAAACGGATCACGTTGGAAATAATGTACAATTGTATGCATTGTACAATAAAGTATTTAAGATACCAATAATCGTGTTGTAAAGTCTTCATAAATACAAAAATTGGGAGCCACGCTTCCATCGCGTTATACAGTAAGCAAATTCGCGTTGTAGCGGATCGCGTTATAACGGGGTTGAGCTGTATTTCCCAAACCCCAAAGGGGCACAGCCCTCGTTTTAGCAGAGTGTTACTGCATCGTATTCAGATTACGTGGTGTTCCATGGGAACTGTACGATTGCATGTCTGCAACTCGTGGGGGAAAGGACCCGACTCTCCAGTGCAAGCTGTTTGCATACTGTTGCCTTCTGTAGATAATTGAACGTTGATAATTGATGATGCGATGCACATTTCAGTTTATTCTGTGCGCTCACTTGTTGAGGTTGTGTGAGTGCATACAGCTGCACCCTGCCGTTTGATGGAAATTACTTCGTGCTTTAGCTGGTGGGTGATTGAAGACACGTTGATCATATTTCCAATGCTAGGATGGGAGGTCAACGTCTTGTGGAATCAGAGGAGGCTGACAAACGCTGACATGAGTTATTGCATGTCTAGGCTCTCTACTTCAATGTGTGGCTTCCTCACTGCTCCAAGGCTGGAATGTTTCTGGGAAACCTGATAAGGAGAATGGAAAGATATGGGACCAGTGACTCCAAAGGAATTACCTGAAGGCCCTCGAAAGGAGGCAGCCAAAAGTGGAGGCTACTTGGATTCTCCTTCACGGGGAAGCATTCCCATCTCCCTACAAACCATTCTGTGTGGGACCGCAAAGTATCACATTGCAGAGCTGTAATCTCACTGGCGTGGCGGGCCCATTGCAGTGTGCGCATGTGTGGTTTCCATGCGGTTCCTATAGCTCCGGCTGTGTGGCCATTTCCGTAGCAGAGCAAAATGAAAATATGTCTAATAATTGTGGGTAAACATTGGCTTTCAGAGTTGATAAGATGTCCTATGGCTGAGCCGTGCTGGTAAAAGATGCGCTCTCCTGTAGCCAGCCAGGAACAAATACCTTTTGTAAAGAATTTTGCAGCCTAATTGCCTTCCCTTAATAAATCTAACCACGCAAGTGCCAAGTATTTGAATACTTTTATTTGGGAGGGAAATTAATTACAAATTGTATTACTCAAGGACCTCTGAATGGAGGATACTTTGTCAATCCAGCATTTTCTTTACCCTTAGCCCACCCTACTTTAATCAGTGAGCCAATAAAATAAAGGGGAGACAGGGGGGGGGGCTTTGCCTGTGCAAACTCTTGTCGAACACACAGTGACTTCACATAAAATGGAGCAGCCAGAGGAGATCACAGCTCTTCTGAGGGGGTATTTCTATACATCACAAAGCAGGAAACTGGGCCTTTTACGGTCGACAAACTCCCTGTTGATTTAAGTCTCGGCTCGCCATGTTCATAAACTAACATAAATAATAATAATAATACTTCTAGGTGTCAGACTACAAAAGGTCTCCCTCATCCACGTGTGGCTTCCATTAGTACAGTTTGGTCTAAACATGACCACACGTAGCACACTATGAAACATCACTCCACATTCATCGTGAGGAATCTCTGGAAAGTTGGACTCATGCATTACGCATTAGGTATTTTTGCGCCCGGGGCAAGTTCCCCCTGTTTTCCACCCCCTTCCCCCCCCAATTTTAGCAAGTAAAATGTACATCATGTTTAGTTTCATCTTCACTTTTGGGTTGGAGATACTTGGGCCACTGTACTTCCTCTTTCTCTTGTTCCCTAATCTTTCTCCTCTTGCAAAATTCAGCACTTGGTGGACGTTCCATGGGCCATGTTTGATAGTGTAACAGTTACACTGTAACTTGTATGGGGCGTATTCTCAAAGCTCCATGCTCGCAATTCTACAGTGAATTAATTCTGTGCGTGCCCACCCCCCACTATCAGGCTGTGCCCCGCCCCACTATCAGGCTGTGCCCCTCCCCACTATCAGGCTGTGCCCCTCCCCACTATCAGGCTGTGCCCCTCCCCACTATCAGGCTGTGCCCCTCCCCACTATCAGGCTGTGCCCCTCCCCACTATAAGGGCTGTTATATACACACACACACATACACACACACACACACATATATACACATATACTTACATTTTCAGCGTAGCAGCGCAAATTCATTCTTTTACTCATCTTCCCCCGTCGTCCGGTTCCACTCTCCTTGCCGTGCGTGCGCGCGGCACCATTATAGAATGGCTGACTAACCTCAACCAACTAAAACGGCCGCACAGCGTAGCACGCGCACGCACTATAGAACCCGTCGAAGGCTGTGCCTGCCCCCCTCCCACTACCAGACTGTGCCTGCCCCCCTCCCACTACCAGACTGTGCCTGCCCCCCTCCCACTACCAGACTGTGCCTGCCCCCCTCCCACTACCAGACTGTGCCTGCCCCCCTCCCACTACCAGACTGTGCCTGCCCCCCTCCCACTACCAGACTCTGTGCCTGCCCCCCTCCCACTACCAGACTGTGCCTGCCCCCTCCCACTACCAGACTGTGCCTGCCCCCCTCCCACTATCAGACTGTGCCTGCCCCCCTCCCACTACCAGACTGTGCCTGCCCCCCTCCCACTACCAGACTGTGCCTGCCCCCCTCCCACTACCAGACTGTGCCTGCCCCCCTCCCACTACCAGACTGTGCCTGCCCCCCTCCCACTACCAGACTCTGTGCCTGCCCCCCTCCCACTACCAGACTGTGCCTGCCCCCCTCCCACTACCAGACTGTGCCTGCCCCCCTCCCACTACCAGACTCTGTGCCTGCCCCCCTCCCACTACCAGACTGTGCCTGCCCCCCTCCCACTACCAGACTGTGCCTGCCCCCCTCCCACTACCAGACTGTGCCTGCCCCCCTCCTACTACCAGACTGTGCCTGCCCCCCTCCCACTATCAGACTGTGCCTGCCCCCCTCCCACTACCAGTCTGTGCCTGCCCCCCTCCCACTATCAGACTGTGCCTGCCCCCCTCCCACTACCAGACTGTGCCTGCCCCCCTCCCACTACCAGACTGTGCCTGCCCCCCTCCCACTACCAGACTGTGCCTGCCCCCCTCCTACTACCAGACTGTGCCTGCCCCCCTCCCACTATCAGACTGTGCCTGCCCCCCTCCCACTACCAGTCTGTGCCTGCCCCCCTCCCACTATCAGACTGTGCCTGCCCCCCTCCCACTACCAGACTGTGCCTGCCCCCCTCCCACTACCAGACTGTGCCTGCCCCCCTCCCACTACCAGACTGTGCCTGCCCCCCTCCCACTACCAGACTGTGCCTGCCCCCCTCCCACTACCAGACTGTGCCTGCCTCCCCTCTCCCCCCTAGTTCTGCCTCTAAGTATATATATCTTTATTTCTGTAGCGCCATCCAGGTACATAGCACTTTACATTCCACGTGACTTATTATAACACATAGTGGGAATAAGAGTTTCAGGCATGAAACAGTAGGAAAAAACATTTTTTTATCAGTTGTAATACCTGTTGACATTGAGACAATGTTTGTGTGGGAGCTTTTGAGAATCTCTCCTTCCTTAGATAGGACTGTATAGAAGTAGATAACAAGTAAATCACTCTTTGATTCACAGCCCTTTCACTGAACCTAAGGCTACCTTTGTAGTGAAAGTTAATAGCGGATTATCTGAGACAGAGAGCATTTTCCCATTGTCTCTCGGCCTCCCTGTTACACTGATACCCTTTGCACTCCCTTGTAAAGTGAAGGCCCATTACAGTGCACAGGCATTCTTCGGATTCCATCAATGGGTTTGTGTGACTGACCATACACAGCACAAAGCCTCCCGTTATGCTCTCCTCTTAAAGGATTAATGTGCCGACCCCTTGTTCCAACCTACTTAAAATACAGGAGGCACACACAGGTTTAAGTGGAAGAAAAAAAGGCTCCGCTTTATTTAACAATTACTATAATGTCTTCCTTACCTGCCCACCAGCAGATAACAATGTGAATACAGAACACCCATATGTTCTGAAACAACCACGGACGGGGGGGGGGGGGGGGGGAGATCCTCACCATCCTTTAACCAGCTGGCCTCCCTTCCCCCGCCCAGGATGCTACACTTACAGTCTTCCTGGGGCTACTTAGGCCCAACAATACAGCTGCCATCCAGCTTCTAACACCTTTTGATTTGGGCCAAGCCGGTCTGACCATACAGTCAGCACCTCCAGCCTACCAATCTCTTCCTGGGACTAACCAGAGACCTGACCGTACAGTCAGCACCGCCAGCCTACTACCAATCTCTTCCTGGGACTAACCACAGACCTAACCGTACAGTCAGCACCGCCAGCCTACCAATCTCTTCCTGGGGCTAACCACAGACCTTACCGTACAGTAAGCACTGCCAGCCTACCAATCTCTTCCTGGGACTAACCACAGACCTTACCGTACACAGCCTACTACCAATCTCTTCCTTGGGCTAACCACAGACCTTACCGTACAGTCAGCACCGCCAGCCTGCTACCAATCTCTTCCTGGGACTAGCCACAGGCCTGACCGTACAGTCAGCACCGCCAGCCTACCAATCTCTTCCTGGGACTAACCACAGACCTTACCGTACAGTCAGCACTGATAGCCTACCAATCTCTTCCTGGGACTAACCACAGACCTTACCGTACAGTCAGCACCGCCAGCCTACTACCAATCTCTTCCTGGGACTAACCACAGACTTTACCGTACAGTCAGCACCGCCAGCCTACCAATCTCTTCCTGGAACTAACAACAGACCTTACCGTACAGTCAGCACCGCCAGCCTACTACCAATCTCTTCCTGGGACTAACCACAGACCTTACCGTACAGTCAGCACCGCCAGCCTACTACCAATCTCTTCCTGGGACTAACCACAGACCTTACCGTACAGTCAGCACCGCCAGCCTACCAATCTCTTCCTGGGACTAACCACAGACCTTACCGTACAGTCAGCACCGCCAGCCTACCAATCTCTTCCTGGAACTAACCACAGACCTTACCGTACAGTCAGCACCGCCAGCCTACTACCAATCTCTTCCTGGGGCTAACCACAGACCTTACCGTACAGTCAGCACCGCCAGCCTACCAATCTCTTCCTGGGACTAACCACAGACCTTACCGTACAGTCAGCACCGCCAGCCTACCAGTCTCTTCCTGGAACTAACCACAGACCTTACCGTACAGTCAGCACCGCCAGCCTACTACCAATCTCTTCCTGGGGCTAACCACAGACCTTACCATACAGTCAGCACCGCCAGCCTACTACCAATCGCTTCCTGGGACTAACCACAGACTTTACCGTACAGTCAGCACCGCGAGCCTACCAATCTCTTCCTGGGACTAACCACAGGCCTGACCGTACAGTCAGCACCGCCAGCCTACTACCAATCTCTTCCTGGAACTAACCACAGACCTTACCGTACAGTCAGCACCGCCAGCCTACCAATCTCTTCCTGGGACTAACCATGGGCCTGACAGCAGTGTCGTCGCCTACATTTTTGTATTTTCCCAGCATCCTTAAGGTGGGTGGGGTGGCAGGTCCGCCACTCAGAGAGCCCATTAAGACCTCTTAACTGGTGCCGAACACCCACCCTAAGCTGTGACACCTCCTTCTAAAAGATTAATAACTGTAATGCCTTTCCAATATAGGCGGTCCTCGGTTATCCAACGGAATCCGTTCTGGAAGTAGCGTTGGATAGTGAAACGGCTGTAAAGTGAGTCCCATGTTAATTAGTGGCGGTGAGCGTTGGATAACGCATTCCGGCATTGCAAAATGGCCCATAGGGTTGCATCTTCAAGGCCTCCCCCACCCCACAAAAAAGTCAGGTTTTCAGGACATCCCAGCTTCAGCACAGGGTGCTTAGTCTGAGCTTCTGATTGAGCCACCTGTGCTGAATCAGGGATATCCTGAAAAGCTGACCTGTTGGGTGGGTGGTAGGGGGGCTTGTGGACTCTGGCTGAGCCCCCTGGTCTAATGAATTAGTCTGAAACGAAGAGTGTTTACAGAATTACAGGAGGGTCATTTTGAAATGAAGACGCTTAGTATCAAAGCTAAGGTTAGGAAAGGACAACTTCATTTCCTCATAGACAAAGATAACTTGGAAGCCCTATTATTACGGGCAAGAACCGTGTATGGAAGAATCTATTTACTCGTTTGTTTTGTGATATCTTTTCAGTAGACTAATTACATTTAATTATGAGAAGCTTCCCAGAACTAAATGTCTCCATTGATTTTTCTTTTGCCGTGACCTGATGGTCTGATGAAAGGAGAAGTTTAGCTGCTATCAATGGAAAATGTAATCAGTCATTTAAGCCGGACAGGTTGGCAACGCATTGCAGCGCTGTTAGAGTATTAAGGTGACAAGGGATCGTACGTTATTACAAACAACCGTTCTTAGTGTGGCTACTAAAATACCCCAAATAATAATAATTCCACTTGGGGTGAATTTGCATGTCTCAGACAGGTCGGCAACCCTACTTTTCCCCATTATCTCTTAGCATACGCAGCTTCCACTGCAGCCAGGGATTCTGGGTAATGACATGCCAATGTGTGTCACTCTTTACTGCTCATCTATTGTAACATGGAGCCCGATAAGCTTATACCTACCGTATTGACAGACCTGTCCGCTCCACAGAAAAGGAACAGAAGTACATTAATATAGTTGTTCTCTGCACCACAAACCGCAGCCTCTGGGACTTTCTATGGATTCAAGTTGCCCAAGACAGAGCCTGTCCCCTCTCACGGGCGAAGGACGACTCTTTCTCTGTGGAACGCTGACCTCCGCCATCTTGAAAAGTTATACGAGCGATCTGCCAGTGTTTTCCACACTGGATTTTGTTTACATGCAATCCAGTTTCTTGTTATCATAAGAGATCCAAAAGTATTTTCCATGTTGTACTCTGTCTGTATCTATGAATAGTGGAGTGATCGGACGAGCACCGCTGTTAGAATAGGCGGGAGGCAAGGTGCTGTAAAAATAACTTTATTCCGGCATACAAGCCAAATTTAAAAACCACATGAGGAGGATCCTCTGATGCGTTTCGTCCTTATGGGACTTTATCGAAGAGTGATCTAGGGTAACCGGACCTCGCTATATATAGCCCCTCCTCCCGTGCGCCGGTACATGGCTCCTCCCCTCAGTCTCTGCTGCTTAACAGCTGATAGGTAAATGGGGGTAAATGGGGGTGAGTCGCCACGCATCCGCGCACAATGAGCAGGCAACCAATATATGAAAAAACATTAAACATCACGTATACTCTCCCCTGTGTGCCCCTTGTTCATACACACATAAACTTAAGTGAACACATATAATATGCAACACATTGATTACTTTGTTTAAGCACACAATGTCGGTACACAGATACAATGTTCAGAACAGAATCATTACAACTATCAGCGAGTCCGGTTTTAACCCTTCAAACTGACACAAACATACAGTGAAACACACATGATATACTATTAACCAAGACATATATTACATATATTGTGGGTCCATTCCAACAATGAATGAACCTTCAAATATGCAAACGAAGTATAAACCCCTATATCTATATCCTAACCTAAACAATCATATAATAATAAAAGAAAAATACAATGAGAACTAATAATAAACAAATTATATATATACACAAAAGAAAAACAGATTTAGAAAAATTCCTAGGTTAAAATAAACTCCCATGTGGGAGTAAAAAAGAATTAATATATATATATATATATATATATATATATATATATATATATATATATATATATATATATATATATATATACATATATATCGTTTGCAAAAGATCCTGATTAAGCAAGAGGAGATATCAGGGGTGGCTATTAGGTCACTCAATATGTATTCAAACATATATTTTTTTCATGTTATTTTCCATTATCATAATTTGTAGAATATATACCATTTTGTATGAGATTTGAGGCATACATCAATATCATTATACACGTCGTATTAAGCCATAGTTATAGACCTAATGGTCAAATTACTTTGGAAGACAAAAGCAAGTAAACAATTTTGACAAGACTGTATAATATACTTGAAGATTTGTTTTTAGAGTATTGAAATCCAGACATAATATAGACCTCTGAGCGGAAAAAACAGCCATACAAACGAGACATTTTTACAAACGAATTCAACTCTTTGATCTTACAAATTTATAGGAAATGGGCCAATTCCCAATCCACATTAATTCCGTGTGGATGAAGACTGTCCATGCAAAAAATCCAGGACATTTCACGTTTATTTAGGGTATTCAATCTGTCTCCCCCCCTTTTGGATGCAATAAAGTATATATTGGGCGTACCATCAGGCCCCTAAAACAAAGGATTCAAGAACATGTTCGTTTAATTAAAAAAATGGATACATTGCATCCAGTATCGAGACACTTCTCTACTTGCCCCATGGGAGGAATTGAGAGTTTCTCCTTCTCAGGACTGGAGCATATACCAGTAGTAGCAAGGGGGGGAGACAGATTGAAAAATGTCTCGTTTGCACTTAAGTTTATGTGTATACAAACAAGGGGCACACAGGGGAGAGTATACGTGATGTTTAATGTTTTTTCATATATTGGTTGCCTGCTTATTATGCGCGGATGCGTGGCGACTCACCCTCATTTTCCACCACTTATTTATCAGCTGTTAAGCAGCAGAGACTGAGGGGAGGAGCCATGCACCGGCGCACAGGAGGAGGGGCTATATATAGCGAGGTCCGGTTACCCTAGATCACTCTTCGATAAAGTCCCATAAGGACGAAACGCGTCAGAGGATCCTCCTCATGTGGTTTTTTAATTTGGCTTGTATGCCGGAATAAAGTTATTTTTGAGACTACGGGAGGTTATTATTAGCCCACCCACAGAGGGACCGCCGGGTGGAGTTATATACTCACCGGATAGGTTAGATGGCCTTCTCCCCTCAATGAATGGACTGTGGTTGCTTTATTTTTTTTTTCTCCCCTCATGGATTTGAGTTGCTGGTGTCATTGCTAAGGAGGATGGTAACCCTGCTCTAAATGACATTACTATACGCCTACATATGGTAGCACTGTAGGTATATGGAGCACCCAATTAAGGGAGTTTCCCTTATCCACTCTGTCTGTATCTACACTGGCCTCGGCTGTGAAACGTACCTGTCTGAGCCCGCAACTCCTGCCAGGATGTGAGGACGTATGTTACATGGCTGCTTCCTGTACTGGGAATGATTCATTCTTTGTTTACCCCGATAACTGTTTGTGACTCAGATGTATATATGTATACTGTGTTAGGATAGGTACACTATGTTCTCTAGACCATTTGCTTGCTGTTATGTTCTTATTGAGTACATTTCCAAACGTACAGGGAAACAGCCTCAGGTGAGGAGAATCCGGCGTGTGGAGCCAACACAACACAAACAATTTCTTCAAAAGTGCAGGTCTCCTCTGGGACAGCGACACAAACTAGATCCCTACTCACACGTTCATAATGCAATTCTCCATGTAATGTGACAGCCAAGAACAGTGTACAGACAACGTCCCAGGTCCCATGTGGACCTTTCTTATGGAGGACACTGGATATACAATACTTGCTGCTAAGCATCTTGCTACATAATATACTGGCGGCATTTCTATTACTCCAATATTGCGCTCTCTGGGTGCTAATTGTTCATTATCATACACGGACATACCTTAGTGTCTTATATATATATGTAACACCCCTAGTGGGTTTACTATAGTTTAATGAAGGAAAGTAATGAGTTACTGTATAGGAAAGGCCCCAACTAGGTGTAGCTTATTCTATGTAGCTAGTGAAGCCTTGTATAGCAGTACATGGGGCCCGTTAGTTAAAGGGAAGATATGCATTATATGCACATACAGTATTTGGTGTACTTACATGCTAGATATCCATATGCTAAAGTTGCAGTCCCACATAACTTGTGTCCACTCTATACAGTACCAGTGAGCTTGTTATGTATAGTAAGAACCTAACTTAAAGGAAAAGTGCCATAGATACATAGGCAGCTTTATGTTTAAAAGGTTATGTACTGTACAGGCCCTTAGTTTAGAAGGGGTCATTTTGTTAGGCATGGATATGTGAATACAGTGGTACACAGGGGGAGAGTACTTTTGCACTACTCGATCTAAGAAATGTTTTCATAAGAGGTGTCAGTAAAAAACAGACAATTGGATATATTAGTATTACTTAGAGCAGGGGTGCGCAAACTCTTCTCCCTGCACCCCCGAATCTGCTCGCGCCCCCCCCTGCCGCTTGGCGTCTGCGTGAAATGATGCCATAGGGTCATGTGACGTCACATTGCCATGACGACCCTTAGGTGTCATTTTCCATGGCGACGCGTCGCTGGAAAGTTATGGTAAGTAAAGTTACAGAGGCCTCGCGCAGCCCCCCGGCATTTAATTTAAATGCCTAGGGCGAAGAGAGCAGAACCTCTGTAACCGCTGCGCCCCCCCCCCCATCTTGTGCCCCCCAGTTGGCGCACCCCTGGCACATTACTGTCACAGGTTGCTGAGTAAGTTACCATACCTATAGTTATAGTGCCACTGGCAATACATGTGGCTGATTAGAGAGAGCTAGTGATGTGACTAAATGTATATGCTGAAAAGAGTAGGTGATCATAGTGATGTAATGCCTAAGTGTAGACGTGTATTAAGGGTTAGAAGTGTAGCTAACACATGTAAACGTAAGCTGTCAGTATTCTAGTATTGCTCACATTATAGCTAAACTATATAAATTGAGACTGTTTACAACTTCTCCAGGAAAGATAATATAGAAAATATGGACCTGCAGTATTATCTACTATGTGTTAAAGTTATACCTAGAAATGCATAGTATGGTTGTTAATAGATAAAATGTGTATATTTCTCAAGATTACCCATTGTGTATATGGTACAGAATGTTGTGAGGATCATTCATTTTCACAGAGGGGAGATGTAACCCCCCTAATGGGTTTACTATCGTCTACCCCACTCAACTGGAACAACCTACCAGAGACTCTCACAGCCGCCACCAGTCTAAGTTCTTTCAGACTAAAGCTGTCTCACATTTTAATCTGGTCTGTAACTGTTATGTACGCCTATAACATATATTATCTTTAACTGTGCATGCAATGTCCTGTATATAATGTATAACCCTGTTCACTTATGTAACTATGTATTTGTCATCATAACTCTGTGCCGAGGACATACGGTACATGAAAAAGATAAGATAACTCTGTGTATTACTTCCTGGTAAAACATTTTTATAAATAAATAGAGAATAAGGGGAGTAACAGGTTAATGTATAGGAAAGGCCCCAACTAGATGCAGCTTATTTTATGTAGCTAGTTTTATGTTGCCAAAGTAGCTCATGTCAGGTCGTTGGCCACTCATTAGTTCCAGAATCTGCTAGAATAGTCACCTAACGTGTATAAGTTGTAATAGGCTAATGATGTCTGTACTTTGCCCAGTTACAAGGGTAGGATGATGACATCGCACAGGGGTATAAAAGGAGCTGTACAAGCGTCTAGACCCCGGGCTCCTGGAGGACACCAGAGGAGAAGAGTCTGCTAAGTGAAAGCTGCACTGCACTTGGCTCACACTGACACCCTATGTGTTTTGTCAAAATTGACTTCATCGGGGGTACTTCTCTCCCTGATGAAGGCAACGTGTAGGGTGTCAGTGTGAGCAAAGTGCAGTGCAGCTTTCACTCAGCAGATGCTCTGGAACGGACACTATTCCATCCCAGCAGCACAGTAATAGTAAAAGATTTGTGCCGCAGGTCCTATCAAACACCGAGTAGGAGCCGGAGTGACTAGTGGAGGAGTGCCTGGAGCCGGCGCAGCTGAAATTGGAGGCGACACGGCGTGCAGGTTCCACATCTGGTTGCGGGGAGAGTGAGGCATCCGACTACAGCTGAAGCCACGAGGATCCACCTACAGTGTTGGAGTTTGAGAACTTTCTCATAGTGTAACTGTTCATGTTCTAGCTGCGTTTGTGAATGTGCACTTTTTATTGTGTTCAGCCCCATAAAATTGTTTAACTTTATTACACTAGGAGTGCTCCTGATTTCTTCTGTTTTTGTCAGTATGTATATACTGTATATGCTGCTACTACTTTCATTTATTATTTTGGTCACACATATGAGTTCCATTATTGTACTGTTTTTTTCATTAATTGATATTTAGCATATTTTGTATTGTCTGGATATTATCACTGCTTTATATTTTCTCATATTTTGTATTTCACGATAAATGTATATATATATATATATACTTTTTTTTTGGAGTGCATCATCTGTTCTCAGAATGCTTGGTGGACAGTAACACATTCTTAGTGGTGTGTGTTTGTATTGTGAAAATGATCAATATTTGAAAAGAATTTACCCCAAAGTCACAAAAATACCCATTTTTACGCAGAATTAGCATTGAAGCCCAGATCGCAAAGCTCCGTGAAATCACTGAAAGCGGCGTTAACACAATTTAACGTCACGTGAGGGCTGACTTTGTACCTACAAAAGACAACAAGGTAACGTTAAGTGATGTCCTCTCCCGCAAAGAGCATAGTGTTAACTATATCGGCCGTTAGTAATAACGAGATGACAAATAAGGTGCCGTCCTAACATTGTATATGCACTAAAGTCCGGTAACGGCTACGGCGCAAGTGAAAAGAAGGAAGGATGGCACCTGGAAAGCTTAAAATAAATCGGTGGGAGTCCCAGGCCCCCTCAAAGAAGCAGGAGGTTTTGGATGAAGTGCTGTTTTTGATTAGTAAGAAATTGTTTGCCATGGATATGATCCCCAAGGACCCGGGAGGAACAGATGCAGTATAGCACATCTGCTCAGATCGGGGAAGCAGTAAGGAGCATGCATCTCTCGGCAGCATTTACCGTGTCAGATTTTGGAGGAGGAGATATCGGTGCAGATGGCTTTCCAGCTAAACCAATCAAATGGACTTGTTTTGAAGGATTATATTAAGGATGGAGCGCCTCAGCCCTGAATAATGCTGTCTTTTGGCTTCAGCAGCAGATCTGTCATTTTGTGTTCCATGGGACGTACAGTACGCCCCTGTTATTCTCTAAACTACAATATGTTGCAAGAAGAGGAGGGATTGTGACACTCTCTAACTCTAACATATCTGGGGTGGTACCAACTTGGTCCTCAAAATCAGGAGCTTGCAACGGGTGTCAGCCATGAATGAGAAAAAAAAAACGTATTGTGGGTCACTCTTCTGTCCAAAAGATTCTGCAGGACCCGTGGTTAAGCCGGAGGGAAAAGTGAACTCCACCATTTAATACACGAAGTCTAAACAATCCAAAGACAATATGCAACAAAGTGAAGGAATAGCATGAGAAAATGATGGTAGCCTAATAGAACGTGGAAGTAAAGTCTATCCAATGGGGAGAAGCATTTACATGTTGCAAAAAGGATTGAAACGCCCTCAAATTCTCTAGCACAGGAGTGGTCAATCTCCAGTCCCCAAAGGTCACCAACAGGTCAGGTTATCAGGATATCCCGGCTTCCACGCAGGTGACTAAATCAATGGCTCAGTCAACGACTAAGAAAATGTAATAAGGCATTTGGAAGGATTTAAGGCAAAGGCCACTGAATAAAACTTGCCCCAGAGTTTGTATATCTGATCAGGTAGAAAAATTGACTCCGAATACTGTATATGTAGCCTTCACTTTGCTTGAAGAAGAGTCCCTTATATTCCTGGCATGCCATTCCATTCTAGTAACTCTCTACAATGCGCCTTCATTTCTTTTATTCATGGCCACACAAGTACTCTACAGTATGTCTTCATCACAGGGATTGGTATTAACAAAACCCATAGATGTAGGCATTGAAAGGTTCAGATCTTTATGGTAACAGAACTGACAGATGAGTTGACAGTTCTGAAATCTGCCATTTCTTCAGGAAGGGCCCTTTGTCTCTATGTAAAGTCATTACAGATGCATGACCAATATTACACTGATTCTTGACTCTTCCAATAAACACTGACACATTAAGTTGGGTTCAAATGGCAACAACCTTTTATTTAACCATCAACCACAACCTTTCCTGGACCAGGTCAGCAAGTCGCCCCAAACCTGTGACCTTTATCCTGCTCACTGCCACTAGATGACCCAGTGAGCACTCATTTCATGGCCCTTTGGGTCCCTTTCAGGAGGACACCCTTAGGCCTGTTGCACCTTTCCCTGACCTAAAACTGCTTTTAACCCTTCATATTCCACATTAACAACCTGGGCCAAACTGACCAGTCCGAGCCCCTCCATCTGTGACAAATGTCACGCCACCAACCATCCCCTTCCCACCCTCCCCTTTCCTTTTTCATTATATATAAACATTACATTGTGTTAACAGAAAACAAAATTACAATACAACACTTTATATAATGATATTACCCACCAACCCTTACACCAAAAGGGGTGACTGGGCGGGAATCCGGTAGGGAGAGAGGTAAACCACGAGGCACCCACCTCTTAAATAGTGTACCCCCTCCCTCCTCTTCCTCCCCTCCCTTGGGCCACCCTTGCCAAGGGCCATGCCACCCCTCCCCATTGGTCAGGATTCTCTTGACTATGTAGATCAGGGGTGGCCAACTCCAGTCCTCAACGGCCACCAACAGGCCAGTTATTAGGGATATCCAATGGCGCAGTTGTTGATTGAGCCACCTGTGCTGAGACTGGGATATCCTTAAAACCTGGCTTGTTGGTGGTGGCCCTTGAGGACCGGAGTTATCCACCCCTGATGTGGAGCTTCAATATTGCTCAAATGAACTTTCCCTGATCATTACCAAGTCCCGAGAAAGAACTCTCTTTAACCCTATCTCTGCCAGAGGAACCAGCAGTGCCACGGGTTCCCCTCTGGCCGAGAGAGGTTTACAGTAGACAACCTTGCTGATTCCTCATATAAGGCAGTCCTAACCCCTCAGCACAGTATTTCCAAACAGGAAAGCTGCACTTAGCCGAAACAAATACTCTTGTAATTCAATTAACCGACCTCAACAACCCCCACCCCCTCTCGCACTTCTGTTTGCGTTCTCCAGCTTCTTTCAGCTTCGAGTCACTGAACTCCTACAAGGGGTTTCTGTCTACGTTGAAGCCGCGTGGCCTCACGCCAGATCTGGTCACCTTTCTCTGCAGAGGCAGGCAAGCCCTTTGGGAAGAGAGCGTCCCGAGCTGTAGCACAAAGAACTATCTCCCAGTCCCACGGACGAGGTCCGTTTCCATCCCTTGGCAGCAGTATGAAAGTTCCTTCTCCCTGTTTTGCAGGCCGCGTGCAGCGGACGGGCTGCAATGTTGTTGCCGTCTGTCTTAATTGCCAAGGATTCTTTTTCTCTTGTAGTTGTGGCTCTCTGGCTTCTCAGTAAGCAACGGCGAGGGAAACGCAGGGCATGGGACACCTCTCCGGAGACAGCTGAATAAGAGACGCTTTTAATCTAGAAAAATGTTCGTCTAGATCAGTGTTTTTCAACAGGGGCATCTAGGGGCCCTTGGGTTCCCTAGGCATCCCCAAATGTTTCCCTGCTATTTTCAGGTCATATTGAAATTGTACCAAATAAAGAAGAATTTACAATCTATCTGATCTCAGACGCGCTATTAGAGAGGGTTGGGGTTCCTTACAATGCTTCTGATCTCAGACACGCTATTAGAGAAAGTTGGGGTTCCTTGCAAAGCATCTGATCTCAGACGCGCTATTAGAGAGGGTTGGGGTTCCTTACAATGCATCCGATATCAGATGCGCTATTAGAGAAAGTTGGGATTCCTTACAATGGATCTGATCTCAGACGCGCTATTAGAGAGGGTTGGGGTTCCTTACAATGCATCTGATCTCAGATGCGCTATTAGAGAGAGTTGGGGTTCCTTACAATGCTTCTGATCTCAGATGCGCTATTATAGAGGGTTGGGGTTCCTTACAATGCTTCTGATCTCAGACACGCTATTAGAGAAAGTTGGGATTTCTTACAATGCATCTGATCTCAGACACGCTATTAGAGAGAGTTGGGGTTCCTTACAATGCATCTGATCTCAGACACGCTATTAGAGAAAGTTGGGATTTCTTACAATGCATCTGATCTCAGACACGCTATTAGAGAGGGTTGGGGCTCCTTACAATGCATCTGATCTCAGACGCGCTATTAGAGAGGGTTGGGGTTCCTTGCAATGCATCTGATCTCAGACGCGCTATTAGAGAGAGGTGGGGTTCCTTACAATGCTTCTGATCTCAGACACGCTTTAGAGAAAGTTGGGGTTCCTTGCAATGCATCTGATCTCAGACGCGCTATTAGAGAGAGTTGGGGTTCCTTACAATGCTTCTGATCTCAGACACGCTATTAGAGAAAGTTGGGATTCCTTACAATGCATCTGATATCAGACGCGCTATTAGAGAGAGTTGGGGGTTCCTTACAGTGCATCTGATCTCAGACGCGCTATTAGAGAGAGTTGGGGTTCCTTACAATGCATCTGATCTCAGACACGCTATTAAAGAAAGTTGGGATTTCTTACAATGCATCTGATCTCAGACACGCTATTAGAGAGGGTTGGGGCTCCTTACAATGCATCTGATCTCAGACGCGCTATTAGAGAGGGTTGGGGTTCCTTACAATGCTTCTGATATCAGACACGCTATTAGAGAAAGTTGGGATTCCTTACAATGCATCTGATCTCAGACGCACTATTAGAGAGGGTTGGGGTTCCTTGCAATGCATCTGATCTCAGACGCGCTATTAGAGAGAGTTGGGGTTCCTTACAATGCTTCTGATCTCAGACACGCTTTAGAGAAAGTTGGGGTTCCTTGCAATGCATCTGATCTCAGACGCGCTATTAGAGAGAGTTGGGGTTCCTTACAATGCATCTGATCTTAGGCACGCTATTAGAGAGTGTTGGGGTTCCTTACAATGCATCTGATCTCAGACACGTTATTAGAGAGGGTTGGGGTTCCTTACAATGCATCTGATCTCAGACACGCTATTAGAGAGGGTTGGGGTTCCTCAGAAATTCACTATATAATTATTCACTATATAATTCCTAATTATTTCCTCAGAAATCCACTATATAATTATAGTGTACTATATAATTATTCACTATATAATTATTCACTATATAATAGTTTTAGGTGGTTTAGTAGTTAGGGTACAGGGTTAGTTTTAGTAGTTAGGGTAGGGGGATTAGTTGTAGCGGTCGGGGTAGGGGATTAACTTTAGCGGTTTTAGTGGTTAGGGTAAGGGCTTAGGGTAGGGTGTTTAGGGTTATAAGTGTTAAGCTTAAGCACTTTGCGGCGAAACAGCACGTCACAGCAGTGGGGTGAGTCACGGCGAAGCGCCGGCGGTCATTTGGTCACAACATAACAGCTGCAACCAAACGTGCTAGACTGCTGTTAGGGAGTGCACAGGGTTTTGTGAGATCCCATCAACAAATCTCCATTAAATATTAAATCCACTAGGGCGTTATTATCCTGTGTAATATTGTCATGCTAAGCCAGCTTGTGGTAGAGTTTGTCAGGGGTCCGCAAACTGGGGGGCGCAAGAATTTCTAGGGGGGGCGCGGCGGTTACAGAGGCCCCGCACTTTTCCCCAAGGCATTTAAATTAAATGCCAGTGGAGGCGTGAGGCCTCTAACTCCCTTACCTGCTCGCTGCCGGCTCTTCAGCAACGTGCGTCAGCTGACGCCACGGGGCCATGTGACGCATCGCCATGGCAACGCGCATCAAATGACGCGGCAGGGTGGTGTCACGTGACCCCCGGCGTCATGTGATGCCGGGTCCTTGGAGAGGAGGGGGAGGGGCGCGAATGCTGCGGCTGCCAGGCAGGGGGGCGCAGCTCAGGAAGTTTGTGCATCGCTGGTTTAAGTCCAAACTACAAGAAGCAGAGGCGGATTTTATGCATCAGTTTCATTTAAACCTACAGCTGGGGGCATGTGGATAGTGTATGTATGTATGTATGTATATATGTATGTATGTATGTATATATGTATGAATATATGTATGTATATATGTATGTATGTATGTATGTATGTATATATGTATATATGTATGTATGTATGTATGTATGTATATGTATGTATGTATGTATGTATGTATGTATGTATGTACAGTATGTATGTATGTATGTATGTATATATGTATATATGTATATATGTATGTATGTATGTATGTATGTATGTATGTATGTATGTACTGTATGCATATCTTTATTTGTACCATGCCATAGATGTACAGAGTGTTTCACAGCAGTAATACACAGGACATAATAATAATAATATAACACATAAGTGGAATAAGCGCTTTAAAACATAGTAACTAGATGGAAAAGGAGTCCCTGCCCCAAAGAGCTTACAATCTAAGTTAGGAGAACTTACAGAGACAGTAGGAGAGTGTTTAGTGAATGGCATAAATGTCATTAGATCAGGGGTTCTCAACTCCAGTCCTCACTGATTAAGCCACCTGTGCTGAAGCAGGGATGCATGTATGTATGTCTTTATTTATATAGTGGCATTAATGTACATAGCGCGTCACAGCAGTAATACACGTGACAATCATATAAATAACAAATAATACAAATAAGAGAACATGGGAATAAGCGCTTCACACATAAAAGTGACATTTAGGAAGAGGACACAGTAGGAGGGCGTTCTGGTAAGTGCGTCTGCAGGGGGCCGAGGTTTATGTATCAGGTGTATAGTATCAGCCATGGAGTTACTCATATGCTTCGTTAAGCAGGTATGTTTTAAGGGGAAAAAATATATATATATATATATATCCTGAAAACCTGACCTGTGACCGGGTCATGAGGACAGCAGTTGAGCGGGTGTTGAGTGTGTAAGCCGGTTCCCGCAAGTGCGTTCGTCTGATAGAACCGGCTTGAGGTGACGTTTCTGTAGACTGGTTCTTGTAAGAAAAACCATCCATGACAAGAATTGGGACGTACGGTGTACCCTCCTCTGTGTCATGTGCTCGCTGCGTTTACCATTTCCAGCCCGAGGGCGTGATCAAGTTGCTCACTCTCGCAGGTCCTGAATACTTCAAAGGTTGTTGGAAGGCAGGGTGAGCATTCCTGGCTGACAGACAGCAGGAGGAGGCTGACACCACCTATGGACTTCTGAACATCTGAGAGTAGAGTCAGGAGAGGACATAGTCAGTCTGAGCCGCTGATGTCTACTGGTATCTGTGAAATAAACCATCCGGTGCGTAATTACTTTTTAAATCAAGTCAAGATGTACCAGCGCGCTTTGCTCAGGTACACACATCTCTCGGAGTTTGTCAGGACATGGTAACGCTCTGATTTATTTTGATTTTTTTAACTAAGCCAGCTCAGACAGGGTTCCCACGTAATCAAAATTGATGAGAGCAAATGAGCACTTCTGATAAGAGAATCCACAGGAAAAAATTCTTATAGAAAAAATAAAGGGCACAACTCCGTGGATAAAACTGAGGGTAGTTTATTCCATGAATACACAGGGACAGAAACACAGCCCACGCACCAACGCGTTTCGTCCCGTGGGACTTTATCAAGGTGTAACATGTATACTAACCTTCTAACATTTATAAGCCCCGTTTCGCGCCAAAAAGTCCGGGAAGACACACTGCGCATGCGTGCCAGTGACGCGTCACAACACTGTGACGCCAGCTCATAAACCACCAATCAACTGAATCCCTGAGGTGATCACAGGGGTGAACCGTAAAAGCAGGTGGTGATGTAGTAAGGCAGGGGTGTGCAAACTGGGGGGCGCGATTTTTTTGTTAGGGAGGTGCGGCGGTTACAGAGGGCCCCGTGCTCTTCAGCGCGAGGCCTCTGTAACTCACTTGCCGGCATTCAGCCGCACTCGGGTGATGCGTCGCCATGGCAATGGGGTCACGTGACATGACGTCACATGATCCCGCTGCGTCATTGCACGACCGTCACCATGGCTACGCGGCGTCATTCACGTGACGTGACGTCACATGACCCCGCTGAGTCATTTGTTGGCGGAGTAAAGGTAAGGGTGGGGGCGTGACCCTGGGGAAGAGCAGACAGGGGGACGCAGCGCAGAAACTTGGCGCACCCCAGTACTAAGGCATCAGTCAATGTGAACGGGATAGGCAATTTAGAGTACAGTTTTGGTGTAGCCTTGGCTAATTGTCTGTAATCTTTAGGGATATCCCTAATAAATGGCCGGTCCGGTGCTCGGCGCACAGATTGTAACTTTGGGTATCCAAAATGTTCTTGAGACGTCAGAAAGGAAAGTGCTGGTGAGTAGGGGAACGCATGTTTGGGTGCTGGTGAGTAGGGGAACGCATGTTTGGGTGCTGGTGAGTAGGGGAACGCATGTTTGGGTGCTGGTGAGTAGGGGAACGCATGTTTGGGTTACGGTGAGTAGGGGAACGCATGTTTGGGTGCTGGTGAGTAGGGGAACGCATGTTTGGGTTACGGTGAGTAGGGGAACGCATGTTTGGGTGCTGGTAAGTAGGGGAACGCATGTTTGGGTGCTGGTGAGGAGGGGAACGCATGTTTGGGTTACGGTGAGTAGGGGAACGCATGTTTGGGTGCTGGTGAGTAGGGGAACACATGTTTGGGTTACGGTGAGTAGGGGAACGCATGTTTGGGTGCTGGTGAGTAGGGGAACACATGTTTGGGTTACGGTGAGTAGGGGAACGCATGTTTGGGTGCTGGTGAGTAGGGGAACGCATGTTTGGGTGCTGGTGAGGAGGGGAACGCATGTTTGGGTTACGGTGAGTAGGGGAACGCATGTTTGGGTGCTGGTGAGTAGGGGAACACATGTTTGGGTTACGGTGAGTAGGGGAACGCATGTTTGGGTGCTGGTGAGTAGGGGAACGCATGTTTGGGTGCTGGTGAGTAGGGGAACACATGTTTGGGTTACGGTGAGTAGGGGAACGCATGTTTGGGTTACGGTGGATTTGCCCACAGATTTGAAGACTGAATTGGGAAGGGAGCGATGAACAAGTGAAATGTGCGGTTTGTGCCCAAGGTTTGCACCCGGAAGACTCGGACGTGCAAAGTTCATGATATCACTAGAGGCTCGGTCGGTAGTGTTGTAATCTGAATATGAAAGATGGAGGGATTTCAATGAGAGTTTACAAAGTGGTATCGATGACAAGAGATCAATGTTATAGCTTGTGGCACGGAGCATCACTACATCCCACATACGGCACCACATCTTTATACGGTAACCACACGTCCACTTCTGTTATTAAAAGACAAATGTGTTTATAGTCATCATCATAATATAGATTTTATTATATTATATTATAGAACCCGCTCCTTGCAGCGTAACCACAGATTTGTGAGCGGGTATCTGAAAGACACGGTACCACGAGTATATGTGCGTGTCATCCGAGGTCCCCACACCGGCCTCCTTCCACTAACTGTCCCGTTCCTTGCAGCAGTGACGTGCGAGCAGGTGTTTATTGCTGTGTGCTGGCGTCTCCGTGTCAATGGGCTTTCACGGGAGAGGTTACTGGTCCCTGAGCCTGCGGTGGATTTACCGCCTGCGGTGATGTGTATTAGAAAGCGACTGAACCTTCCCATTCTGAGGAGGTTTATCCTGTGCAATATACGCGCTGTGGCATCATGTGCTAAGCCTGATTTACTTCAAAGGGAACAAAAGGTTTAGGGATTGTTTGAAGCTGCTCACCCTAGTCTCATAAACCTAAACAAAAAAAAAAAACCTGTTCTTGGGAGCGCTCAGCGCTGTTTAGTCTGACAGAGGCAGAACAGACGCGTGTGTGAGCTGGGAGTGTAACACAAGGCATCAGGGTGCAGTGTCTTCACCACGTGTAAAAGTGAACAAGCGCTCAACTCAGGGTGGGGGCTCATCTCCAGTCCTCAAGACCCCCCAACAGGTCAGGTTTTCAGGACATCCCTGCTTCAGCACAAGTGGCTCAGTGTTTGACTGCACCAGCTATGCTGGAGCAGGGATATCCTGAGAACCTGACCTGTTGGGGGGTGAGGGTCTTGAGGACTGGAGTTGGGCACCCCTATCTTAGTGTGCAGTATGGATGGCATCTAGGCACCAGGTCCCAGCTTCAGCACGGGTGGCTCAATCAGTCCCAGGTTCAGCACAGGTGGCGCAATCAGTGGCTCAGTCTTTGACTGGCCAACTCCAGTCTTGAATTGAGCCACTGATTGAGCCACCTGTGCTGAAGCAGGGATATTGTGAAAACCTGACCTGCTGGTAGCTCTTGATGACCGGAGTTGGCCACCCTGGAAACAGGTGTTATGGCCCTCTCGGGGTGGCCAGGAGGCACAAAGCATATATTCCTGAGCAGCACTGCTAATGAAGGCCTGCACCCACAAAGAAGGTAGTAGCTGGTTGGGGTCCCCTTTAATGCAGCAGCTGGTGGCGATGTTTGTAGATGGTGCATGGTCCCCTCGGGATACACTGGCAGTCACACGCGCATCTGTCACGGAGCATTCTCATCACTGCTGCTGGCAAGGATGTCTCGCCCACAGTCTTGACCATCCTTTGAACGGTCTTCGTCTATCCTCATCTTGCTGTCTCTTTTAGGCTCCTTGTCTCACCTTTGAATCTGTCTCTGTCCCTAGATGACACTATCACTCTCTCTCTCGCTGCATTAAAGGGTGCTAGTGTCAGTCACGGAGAGCTATATCAATGCCGCACTCTGTGTGTGAGTCTCTCTCTCTGTGTATGGATCTCTTTCAGCTTTCCTTCCTTTTCCTGGCACAGAGAGAGAGAGTTAATCCTGCTCTGCTTTCTCTTCCTTCTCACACTCTCTCTACCACATGTCCCAAACTCCTCCACTTCCTGGTGGCACACCCTTCCTAGTCTCATCCCCGGCACTCGGGACGCAGCTGTCACCTCCCTCTCTCTGGTGCTCGTTTAGTTACATCTTCCTCCACATTGTACCAGATTAGGTAATGTTGGGGTAAGAGGAGAGGGGCAGTCTGGTTCTTACACATGTCAATGCACCACAGCTTGCTAAGAACCAGTCTCTGATAAATGTGTGGACAAGGTGGTCCGCTAAAGGCCCCTATTTATTATTCTGTGAAGCCATCTTCTGAGAGAAGATGCTCACCCTCCAACTGTACCGGTGCTGCCGGTCGATTTCCATTTTGGAACACGCTGTTCTGGCCTACAAGCAAAGTACCTGCTTTATACCTGCTTCCACCCCGACAAAGGGCGAATAGGAATCTTCAGCGATGCTGGTAGGCTGACCGTGTGGCATCGCTACATGGCCAGCCTATCGGCGTCGCTATGCGGCTGCCGTGCAGGGTGGAAGGGACTGATGACTGCTCCAACTGATTGGTTCCTCTGCCACTACTTACCGTGCCTGCCACATGGGACTTACAGCAAGGGGAAGAGGCTTTTATGTAAATGTTTTGGGGGTGTTGGGATTCTCGTGAGGAGTGTTGAATACCTTCCAACTGTACCTATTTAGCAGGTAAACTACACGTTTTGGGTCCTGTAAGACCAGCTGTACCTATTAAACACAAGTTTATTTTGTGTGTGGTAAGGTGCATAGGTTAAGGCTCAACTCCAGTCCTCAAGACCCCTCAACATGTCCGTTTTCAAGGATATTCCAGCTTCAGCACAGGTGGCTCAATCAGTGGCTCTGTTGACTGAGCCACTGATTGAGCCTCCTCTGCTGAAGCAGGGACTGATTGAGCCACCTGTGCGGAAGCAGGGATATCCTGGAAACCTGACTTGTCAGGGGTTCTTGAGGACCTGAGTTGAGGACCCCTGGGTTAGGAACTGCTTAAAAGGGCCTCCATCCAGTACAAGTATGGAAACTGCAGTGGTACCTACAGTATTGTTATGTGCAAAATGTTGGAGGGTTGGGTTTTCGGGGTCCTTATTAAGGGTGCGGGGTATAATAGACGCATGTATATCTATTTTAATCTGGGAACTTTTGGAGGGTATTTGACACCGTGCCAAAGGGTTAACTTGGCATCAACAAGTGTTCTTTTTTTGTAACTATAGAGATTGTATGTAAAGCATATCAAATGTTTGGTCACCTATTCTCTTTAAGGGAATCTATTGTGCAAATAGTTTGAACATCTGCAGTGTAATCCCACACTTTCTGCACTTGCATTTTATCTAGGGGCACCTTTGATGTTGGAGGTGCAAGCTATGGAGATAATCATTAGTCTGGTTGAGGCATTAATGGCTAACACAATAAAGGAATGCAAAGCGCCTCCTAAAGAAGGCAAAAGGCCAGAACACAAATGGGTTCTGGGGCTTCGCAGAACGTTCTGACATGGGCGGATTGTGTGGGCCAAACTGGCCTTATCTGCTGTCAAAGTCTGTCTAGGCTTCTCTGCAATTCATTTACGGTGTCTCCATTTGCAAGGTGACCCTCATTGTGTGCTATGTATTGAGCTACATAGAAACAGCCATGTTAGTCCACCGCAGAGTAAACAAGTTCTGCAGGATCAGGTGATTTATTTGGGCTAACGGTTGATATCATAAGACAAGCTTTGGAAAGCTTGTCTTCTGATATGAATTCTTAGTCCAAATCAAAAGGGTGTCACCTATTCCTGAAGTACTCCTTTAGGCTGCGCCCATAGAGGCGGGCGTCGCGCTCCTCTGCGTTGACGCTGAGGCTCGTCTGCGCAATCAGGAGCGATTGCATGAACTAGCAGACGAGCCAGCATGCGCGATTGGGAGGCGGGGCACTGACGTCACTGGGCCAATAGCCCACAAAGCGCCAACGTCACGGCGCCATCATGGCGCCGTGACGATGATGCTTCTTCGCTCAGATTAGAGGTTTTCAGCCGACAGCGCGCTCAGAAACAGGTTCTGCTGTCGGCTGAAAATCCCTGTGCCTCAGCACGCCTGCGGACACTCGCGGGAGCCCCCTCTCAAGACATCCTCATTGAGTATGACGGGGCTCCTCGCGGAGCGTCCGCACGGCTCAGTGGTGACTGTCCTTCTATGGACTCAGCCTTACTCTGCACTATGCTATGTATGGAGGGATTACACTATATCTATGTTACTACGGGAATCTAAAGATCAGATGAACAGCAGAAGGGTACAAGTAGCTGGAACCGTACCAGGCACTCCTTGGACCTGGTGACCGTGAAAGCGATGATTCTTCTCTCAGGAACAGATACATCTGTGCGCGTGCCCAGGAAAGAGCCACGTCTGTTCAGATCTTGCTGCAATTTAGCCTTCATGACTCATGTTTTTATGTGAGTAGTTATGGTTTAGTCATGGTCTGTATTATAGCTAAGTAAACAGCGAAACTTGAAGGGATCCAGTTGGTTTTCCACTTCATCTCGCGATAATAACAGTGGCTTCCTTCTTCCAAGATTCGTCCACCCTCCGACCTCACCACCCTGACAGGCCGGTATGTAGAGGATCTGTGTGCGGCACCAAGTATAGTTACTGCTGATGCCGAGTAATCACCAAAACAACACGTTTTGGAGCACAACTAGTCTCGAAGTGACGATTTTTTTCCCGGTAGGGAGAGTAACACTCGAGTTTGGTATACTGGTAGTGAGAAAGAGAGAAGTGCCCAATGGTGGTTCAGCAGCAGGCATTAAAACAGGGGAGGCACCTTGGGAACCCCCAACCCCCGTTGCCTGTGATCCAATTGGAAGCATCGAAGGATGACGTGATTTTACATGTCCTATCTGGTTACCACTGTGGCCATTGTTCTGTTGATAGAACATTATGAGTTAAGTGTCCCACAATCCTTGTCCCCAGAGAACAGCCCCAAAGGAGACCTCCAACTGTAGGCTGCAATTCATTCTGCGTGACACTAGAGGGGGCTCATTACACCGTGTTTCTGCATCATCTCTAGAAGAAAAAAACCTTACTGTCAAATCAATTCCAATTCATCTGATGCTCTAATGGGACAAAACATAAGCTTTTAGCCATATCTCTGCCCATTGATTTGCAAAGTTTAATTTATCTAATGGCACCGGGTTAATTAGGGTCTTGCCGTGTGTTTCTAACAAGAATTGCTGAATTGACAAGTGACTCATGGCTGTTAGGAGATACTGGTGGGATGGGGAAGATTCCTTAAATGTACTTTGTAAAGAAAAGTATGGGGTTGGTGCAGCCTTCAGGTCACTCTCTATTATAGTCTTATTTTTTATTGTCAGGCCTCCCTTCTCCTGAATCTTGTACGCCACAGGTTTTCAACTCTAGTCCTCAAGCCCCTCCAATTCCCCCCCCACCCCCCAACAGGTCAGGTTTTCAGGATATTCTAGCTTCAGCACAGGTGACTCAATCGGAGGCCTCTGATTGAGCCACCTGTGCTGAAGCTGAGACTGATTGAGCCATCTGTGCTGAAGCAGGGACTGATTGAGCGACCTGTGCTGAAGCAGGGACTGATTGAGCCACCTGTGTTGATGCAGGGATATTCTGAAACCCTGACCTGTTGGGGGGGGTCTCTTGAGGGCTGGTGTTGATTTTCCCTGCTGCACTGAGAAATAACATCTTGGATTTAGTCAGAGCCCCTGTTAAATGGGGCAATTGGGGAGGATGGTTAAAGTCCAGGACCCTCTATCAATATGCTTCCTATCCCCCCACCGGGCTATAGAGACTCAAATAATGGCGGAGGTGGGAGTTTAGGTTCTCTAGGAGCTGGGGAACCGGTTTGGGTAGGAAACTCCTGTCTGCACCAGTGTGGTTTCCCGTAGACTGAGATTGGACCAGAGTGCTGGCACGGGGATGGCAGAGGCTGCTCGTGGAACGGTTAAAGTGAGGCCACAGAGGAGCCTGTCAGATTAAGACCAACATACATTTCAGGCTGACTCATCCCTTAAGGATGATATCATCATGACTGTATATTAAAGAGAAAGATAAGAGGGACATCAAATTAGTACTGAAGACGGCTAGAGGCATCCAGAAAGACTGCATGAATTATGTGCATCTGTCTTCATTGCCAGTAAAGTTTGGGATATTCCCTTTGCTGAGAGACATAACTGGGAAATGAATGGGACAGACAACCTCAACCTGTTTAAAGTTCACTTGCTCAGTTGGCCAACACCTCAGGTGAGAGGTTATTCTATACGTCCCCCGGTAAATTGACTGAAGATATCCCATATTCCATAAGTCTCCTACTATTCATCTGTACTGCATCACCCTTTGTCCCAACATTTCTTTGTCTGGGGAAATAACATCACACTGGCCCCTTAATGCATTGCTTCATTGTTTGCCTACTTCTAGGTAATCAAATATGATTCACTCCAGAGCCATGCTTTTTTACTAGGATGACTTGGTCATACAATCGACCTCCATAGGTTTCTCATTTTGCTCTGGTTAGCGTGGAATTCACACCAATCCGAATTTCAGTCGAGGTTATCCAGTGAAACACAAATATTTACACAAGGCTCCAAAGGACGATTGGCTCAGCGAGTAAAGGCCCAGCGAGTAAGGGCCCAGCGAGTAAAGGCCCAGCGAGTAAAGGCTCAGCGAGTAAGGGCCCAGCGAGTAAAGGCTCAGTGAGTAAAGGCCCAGTGAGTAAAGGCCCAGTGAGTAAAGGCCCAGTGAGTAAAGGCTCAGCGAGTAAAGGCCCAGCGAGTAAGGGCCCAGTGAGTAAAGGCCCAGCGAGTAAGGGCCCAGTGAGTAAAGGCCCAGTGAGTAAAGGCCCAGTGAGTAAAGGCTCAGCGAGTAAAGGCTCAGCGAGTAAAGGCTCAGTGAGTAACGATACGATACTGACTGTAAAACAATGACAGTTAGAAGCAGGGGAACCTGGTTCAATTCCCGGTGTCGGCTCCTTGTGACCTTGGGCAAGTCACTTTATCTCCCTGTGCCTCAGGCACCAAAAACATTCATTGTAAGCTCACTTGGGCGTACCATGCGCTGTACTGTAATTGTGATGTGCTTTGAGTCCCATGGGGGGGAAAGCGCTATATGAAATAAATGCATTATTATTATTAATCCAGAAATCAATATACAGGTCAGACTCAATTCATATGTAATGGAGGAGAGGGATACAGATTTAGATGTATGTACAGTACGTGTATGCTCCCTTTTTGGGATACAGAAACATAGCCACCAGGGTTTCCATTCCAATACCACCGTGCATTAGGATTTCTCAACTCACTGCACCAAGTGTGCAAGATAGTCCCAAACATGCACCCACAATGATGAGGGCAACACAAATGTTCTCAGTCATTTATAAAGGCTTCGAGAGCATCAACATGTCATCTTATGATTTCTTTGCACGTCCACGTCTTACATGATTACCCCAAGTCACTGTAAGCATGATGACCAGAGAGAGAATAGAAACAAGGATCATCAAGGATGCAGACCAGGAGTGGCCAACTACCAGACCTCAAGGGCCACCAGCAGGTCAGGTTTTAAGGGTATCCTGGATTCAGCACAGGTGGCTCAATCAACGATGCACCAACTCCAGTTCTTAAGGGCCACCAGCTGGTCAGGTTTGAAGGATAGCCCTGCTTCAGCACAGGTGAGCCACTGATTGAGCCACCTGCGCTGAAGCCGGGACACCCTTAAAACTTGACTTGTTGGTGGCCCTTGAGGACTAAAGTAGGCCACCCCTGATGTAGACTGTGTCACGTGACGAAAGTGGAGCAAGTTTAAGGCTTTTTGTTCTAGAGCCAAGAAGGAAGAGGGCAAACATGGCAGAGGTCATTAAAATCATGAATGGAATAGAGAAAGCCAATGGAGAACTAATTCACTTAATATAAAGACAAGATTGCTCCCATGGAAATGATAGAGTAGCTTATATAAATGAAATTGTAGTGTACTACACAGCCTCTAATCAATGTGTGGAACTCATTATCTCTGGATGTTAATGGCTAGACATATTTATGGAGGGTGAGTCCCATCAGCGGCTGTTAGCCAGATGGACAAAAAGCAAACCTCCATGCTTTGAGTTTAACTATACTTCCTGAGACTGGGCAGTGTGTGAAATGGGATATCAAATAAATAATACCCAAGATGTTGAAGTATCCTGAGTTCATGAAATGACATTTTAATGCCCTTGTTATTCATTTCTAATGTTTCTTAATTATTCAGTACGTTTGAATCTTTCTCACTGTGCTGCGTGTATTTAGGATCAGAGGGAAGTAGCAACTTAGTGGTCAGATCACTGCCACTGAAGTGGACGACCCCTTTGTCAACTACAGCATCAGATTGTAAGCTCTTTGGGATAATTGTGCCTGCAAATTTTGATGCACATTTCCGGAATGTCCGCGACCAAATTGCCACCTGCACTCCACCGCCAGGACCACTCACCACAGGTCACCTTAGCCGCCGATCACCTCGCTGTCTATTGCCATCTTTAAATGTTCTCGGATCTCCCCAGCCGTAGGACACCTCTGACCTCGGATCTCCCCAGCCGCAGGGCACCTCTGTCCTCGGATCTCCCCAGCCGCAGGGCACCTCTGACCTCGGATCTCCCCAGCCGCAGGGCACCTCTGTCCTCGGATCTCCCCAGCCGCAGGGCACCTCTGTCCTCGGATCTCCCCAGCTGCAGGACACCTCTGTCCTCGGATCTCCCCAGCCGCAGGGCACCTCTGTCTTCGGATCTCCCCAGCCGCAGGGCACCTCTGACCTCGGATCTCCCCAGCCGCAGGGCACCCCTGTCCTCGGATCTCCCCAGCCGCAGGGCACCTCTGTCTTCGGATCTCCCCAGCCGCAGGGCGCCTCTGTCCTCAGATCTCCACAGCCGCAGGGCATCTCTGTCCTCGGATCTCCCCAGCCGCAGGGCGCCTCTGTCCTCAGATCTCCCTGGCCGCAGGGCACCTCTGTCCTCGGATCTCCCCAGCCGCAGGGCGCCTCTGTCCTCAGATCTCCACAGCCGCAGGGCACCTCTGTCCTCGGATCTCCCCAGCCGCAGGGCACCTCTGTCCCCGGATCTCCCCGGCCGCAGGGCGCCTCTGTCCTCGGATCTCCCCACCCGCAGGGCACCTCTGACCTCGGATCTCCCCAGCCGCAGGGCACCTCTCTCCTCGGATCTCCCCAGCCGCAGGGCGCCTCTGTCCTCAGATCTCCACAGCCGCAGGGCACCTCTGTCCTCGGATCTCCCCAGCCGCAGGGCGCCTCTGTCCTCAGATCTCCCCGGCCGCAGGGCACCTCTGTCCTCGGATCTCCCCAGCCGCAGGGCTCCTCTGTCCTCAGATCTCCACAGCCGCAGGGCACCTATGTCCTCGGATCTCCCCAGCCGCAGGGCACCTCTGTCCTCGGATCTCCCCAGCCGCAGGGCACCTCTGTCCTCGGATCTCCCCAGCCGCAGGGCACCTCTGTCCTCACATCTCCCCAGCCGCAGGACACCTCTGACCTCGGATCTCCACAGCCGCAGGGCACCTCTGTCCTCGGATCTCCACAGCCGCAGGGCACCTCTGTCCTCACATCTCCCCAGCCGCAGGGCACCTCTGTCCTCACATCTCCCCAGCCGCAGGGCACCTCTGTCCTCGGATCTCCCCAGCCGCAGGGCTTCTCTGTCCTCGGATCTCCCCAGCCGCAGGGCACCTCTGTCCTCGGATCTCCCCAGCCGCAGGACACCTCTGTCCTCGGATCTCCCCAGCCGCAGGGCTTCTCTGTCCTCGGATCTCCCCAGCCGCAGGGCTTCTCTGTCCTCGGATCTCCCCAGCCGCAGGGCTTCTCTGTCCTCGGATCTCCCCGGCCACAGGGCTTCTCTGTCCTCGGATCTCCCCGGCCGCAGGGCGCCTCTGTCCCCGGATCTCCCCGGCCGCAGGGCGCCTCTGTCCCCGGATCTCCCCAGCCGCAGGGCTTCTCTGTCCTCGGATCTCCCCGGCCGCAGGGCGCCTCTGTCCCCGGATCTCCCCGGCCGCAGGGCGCCTCTGTCCCCGGATCTCCCCAGCCGCAGGGCACCTCTGTCCTCACATCTCCCCAGCCGCAGGACACCTCTGTCCTCACATCTCCCCAGCCGCAGGACACCTCTGACCTCAGATCTCCCAGGCCGCAGGGCTTCTCTGTCCTCACATTTCCCCAACCGGAGGACACCTCTGTCCTCGGATCTCCCCAGCCGCAGGACACCTCTGACCTCGAATCTCCCCGGCCGCAGGGCACCTCTGTCTTCGAATCTCCCCAGCCGCAGGGCACCTCTGTCCTCGGATCTCCACAGCCGTAAGGCACCCCGCACCGCTTTGACGGCATTTAACACCACAAACGTGCGTGCGCTCCTACTCAGCGTGGCTGTCAGCAGCCACATTTTTACATTTCCCACTGGGAGTCTCCCGCTGGTGCACATGCACGGTTGTGCTCACAAAAGCAGTTAGAGTGGCGGGTGCCGCACTTGGAGCCCTGTGGCTGGGGAGATCCAAGGACATATAAAGATAGCGGAAGGCGGCGAGGTGACCGGAGGTAACGAGACCTGCAGTGAGTAGTTCTGGAGGCAGAGCGGCGTTGGCGATTCGGTCTCAGTCAAATGGCCACGGCTAAACGTCCAAGACCGGTACATTGATGTCACTTTTATAGCTATTGCACTTGCCAGGTTGCGCATTACCATTTGTTTCAGTGCAGCCACATCAAATATGGCGGCAGCTTTGGCGTGTCATCGGGAGCAGTAACGCTGGCTACATATGTATAAGAAAAAATCTTATTATTAAGGGGGGTTTCGGCTTTAAAGATGTGGGTTCAGTGGACCACGTTGCACTTAGGAGAACTTCAGGCGAGTGGGAGCAGGGTGGGGAGATGTTTGATTTGCCCTGCCTGGAAATGAACATTTGTTACAGAAACGGCAGAGCTGCATTAATATTTTAATTGGAAATTAATATTTAATCTAGATGCTTTGATTTGAAAGTGAACAAGGCAAGTGTAGTGTGAAGGAACATAGGAGCTGCTAATGATTTAAAGCGAGCGCGGGCAGAAGAAGTCCCACACCGCTCCAGCTAGATTATCTGAGTGAGGGATTGCAGTAATGATCACAGGATGTCAGCTTGTTTGGCATTGTGATTGAGAGGATCAGGATGAGTATCCTGCTGTTTGGAACTTGTTTTTTTTGGCTGTTATGAAACTTAAATCACATGCAAGAAAAATCTCAAGTGTTCAAGAAGCTGGCTATGCGGGACCGTGATGTTATCAACACGAGACTTAACCTCCAGAGCTTGGGAGCTATGGTGGTGTGAAAGTTTGTGATGAGCCTTAATGCATACCCATCACATTTGTATACTACCATTTGAAATAATTTGAATATACTTAGCATATTCAAATTGGCATACGTCCCAGGTATCTGAGTGGTGTTCATAGGTCTCTCTCCGCTTGTTGTATAAAGGAGTGTTTGGGGGGGGGGGGGAGGGGGTAGTCTATAAGTCACTTGGAGCTTAACAAATGTAGGACTCTTCTCTTGTCTCCAGCAAACCCAAAATGTTGTGGTCTGGGTGGGAGTAACACCACCTATGGTTATGACTTAACTAAAATTCTGGCATTAGCCTTCACAGACATAGTGCTAATGGGTGTTACAGTTAAAACAATGTCCTTTCCGGCTAAAAACAGCCCGTATTGTTACGTTATTGAGCTTTGAAGATACACTTTAAGGCATAATTTAGGTCAGTGTCTCGTTGGGGCACTTTACAGATCTCTGCATCTAGGTCAATGAGGCCACTTATGTTATGAAGAATACTGCAAATAAGTCCAGAGCATGTTCAGCACGTAATAAGCTGGCCATGGAAGCCAAACATATACAAAAATTGCATTAACTCGGGTGGAACCTACTGTAGCGACCAGATGTCTATTTTTCTATCTTGGATGAAGGACATAGCGTCTCAAAGTGTCCGTGCACCAGTTCTGCAAACAGTAACAACAGGTCATGGTCATAAACAAGTGTGGGCAAGAAGAGAGGTTCTTCTTCAGAGTGTTCGGAGGTCGTCTCACAGCACTCAGAGGGCGCATACCAAGATACTTCTGAGCAGGAGGTAGTCCTTTTAAACCTTGTAGACCCATTGATCAAGGCAATGAAAGAAGCATTGGAGTTAGAGGACTCGGAAGAGAAACATCTTTAAAGATTAAATTATTCATGGGTTCGCAGAGGAAGATGAGATGCTTCTCACTACATGAGGTTAGAAAGGAGATGGTGGAGGACGAGTGGACACAGCCAGATCAAAAGTTGCGGACACCAAAGAAATGTACCAGGAAGTATCCTTTTGCAGATACTGTAAGAAGATCAGGAATGGAGATGTTCCACCTAGAGTAGACGCTGCAATCACAGGGATTGCTAGGAAGACTATGGTGTCCGTTGATTATGCAGTTTCTTTTAAAGATGTCATGGACTGAAGGATGGAGAATGTCCTAGGACAGGGGGGCTCAAGTCCAGTCCTCAAGACCCCCCAACAGGTCAGGTTTTTAAGATATGCCAGCTTCAGTACAGGTGGCTCAATCAAAGGCTCAGTTGAAGACTGATTGAGCCACATGTGCTGAAGCAGGGGGCGATTGAGTCACCTGTGCTGAAGCTGGGTCTGATTGAACCACCTGTGCTGAATCTGGGATATCCTGAAAACCTGACATGTTAGGGCGTGGGAGGATTAGAGGACTGAAGGTAAGCACCCATGTCCTAAGAAAATCCTTTCTAGCAGCAGGTTCAGGATGCAAGCCTGCAGAGTCGCTATCCAGAGCTACAGTATGCACATCTGGGTGGCAAATGTGGTGTAACGGGATCGCAACTTTCCTTTCCCAAATAATTTCCCAGAGGAATGGTCCAGAGGCACTGGAGAGAGGTGTAAAGAGGAGCCCAATCCTGAGTGTCCTTGCTAAAATAAAATTCGGAGCCCAATATATCACCGAGGTATTGCTGGACGTGGTATGCTTACCCGGCAAGATTTATGGCACTCGCAGTAGTAGCTGGAAGTGGATTGTGGCTGAAGCATTGGGTTGCAGACTTCACCTTGAAGAACAATGTATGTTTGCTTCCTTTCTAGGGTGAATATCTGTTTGGGTAAAAGCTAGATGCTTTAATATCCAAAGTATCAGGAGGCAGATGTCCATTCCTTCCGTAAGATGAGAGGAAAGAGAGAGACGTTTTTGTTATGTGAATCCTCAGGAAGACTTCATGCTTTAGAGCAGGGGTGATTTCACCCAGGAGGTGATTGAAGAGGGGTTCAGGCGGTTGAAGGGTTTCGGGGGAGATTGAGAAGGTGCTGGGATTTTTTGAAGATTTAATTTTTGAATATTAAAAATGATCTAAACTCAAGACATCAAACATTCGTTTTCATTCTTTATTTGTAACTGTAAGAGATGTGTGCAGAGGTACATATAATGGAGACCGATTTGGGTGAAATTATATCTTGGCTTTATTGAGCCTGTTCCTTTATTTTGTATTGTATGTCTTTATCCAGGCAAAACATACAAAAACAACAAAATAACAAACCCCTGTCCCTTTGTAAGGGCTAACTTACATCCCCAGACCCTATCTGCAGGACTGGAGGGATATTCCCATTACCAGCCTATCACCCCAAAGTCTCAGGAGGTACCTTAAGCAGGTGGCCCTCCGTGTCAGTCTCTGGCAGGTTCCTGGGTCTTCTGTGTCCAGGAAATATAGGTTTCTGGATGTCTTGATCTCAGCACAGCCTTTGTGCTCAGGACAGTGTCTGTGTGCAGGCTTTTCTGCTCTCCTTCTGTCAGCCCAAATGTGAGCTAAGGAATCCCTCTCCTGTGTCTCACATGAGGCTTTTACAGAGCTCTCATTAGTCCAGGTGGAGACTAGTTAATTGAGTGGCTGTAATTAACTATCTCTCTGCTGGGTTCTCAGAGCTCTGAGGCTGCTTAATTTAAACTGGGATAAGTCCCTGTTACAGTGACATTTTATTACTTTTGTCCTGTTAAAATAACACGCAGCAGGTACATCGTGTGAAAGCTTCTTTATCTCCCACCACATTAATGCGTGGTCGATAGGGATCCACCCATTATTTTCCGTTTCTGTTCGTTACACGTACTTACTAAAATGAAAATGATATATAAAATTATTGGTATGGGGTGATTAGGGACCGTGTTAGTCCCTTAGGGGTAATTAAGGTACAATAGGTTAAGAACCCATGCTTTAGATGGATGCTAAGGCCTATTGTCCAGGGGAGACCTTTTGCATGTCAACCTGCATGGAGAGGTGGCCAAAGTAATCTCTTTTGTGGCCCTGGGGGAAGAGGTTCGCATGGAAGATGTACAAATGTATTGAAATGTACTGCTTGCGCGGGCGTGACATGAGGAGAGCCGCGCAGTTTGCCGTGGAAGGAAGGCTGGCGTCTCTCAGAGCTATATTGGCTCAGTGTGTACGAGACGGGTTATCTAGGTCGTTACCAGTGGAATACCGTCTGGAGTTCAGCCAAATATAACGAGAGAACAAGTGTGTAATTTCAAAATGTTCCAGATCCCATGTACAAATCAAAGCTTTAGACTTTATTCTGAGACACTTTATACAGTATCAAGGGATAAGGAAAGGGCTTCATTCTGGAACGAAAAAACAGGCATCTAGTATTCTTAAACACACAGATACACAGCAAGCTCTCAGAAACCCCAAAATTACCCCAAAATATATGTGTGTATAAGTGTCAAAAGGAGAGCTACTGGGCGTGGCTAAATGTATACAACAAGAAACAAAGAAGTCCAGCGCAACATCCAATGTGACAAAAATACACAGTGAAATACCTATATATCTCTTGAAAAAGGGTCAGTTAGTTAACCCTTTGGCCAAAGTGTATAAGCCTGCGAGCCACTTTCAAGGCATGACCATAATAACGCAGGTCCTAACACTAACTGATTAAAATCCTTATTTATCTCTATAATTAGAGGAAGGATGGTCCTGGCATTGAACCTGTCGCACCCAGCTGCATGAAAAGAAAACCTGCTTACCTGTATAGTGCGGAGGGGTGAGCTTTAAACCCTGGGTGGGAGGAGCCACAAACCTCCAAAACAGCTGTTAGTGTTAGGAGCTGCGATATTGTGGTCATGCCTTGAAAGTGGCTCGCAGGCTTATACACTTTGGCCAAAAGGTTAACTAAATTACCCTTTTTTAAGAGCTATATAGGTATTTCACTGTGTATTTTTGTCACATTGGATGTTGCGCCGGACTTCTTTGTTTCTTGTTATCTACTATTCTTAGTCAGAAACATGTGGAACGTTGTTGGATCTCAGGAGGATGAATACTTTTTTTTCCAAGTGAAAAAATTCCAGAGGTCAGGCGAAAAGACTGGCTGGTTTTCAATTTATCTGAAGGATGCGTATCTCCATATACTTACCGCACAGAACCATCGGAGATATCTCAGGTTTGCAATAAAGGGGAGGCATTGTCAGTATACGGCTCACCCGTTTTGGATTAGCGAGTTCTCCAAGGACCGTTACCAAGTTATTAGTACCGCTAATGGCTGAGCTCAGAAAGATGGTTAGCCAGATTTACGCGTACCTGGAAGATTTATGAAGTTAAAGGTGACACTCTGCTCATTTGCATGTCATTACCCACAATCCCTGGGAGCAGTGGAAGCACTGTATGCTAAGGAAGGGCAGGCTGCAGGCATGTCTGAGACATGTGAATGTGCTCACACATGTTATTGCTATTTACTGTACACTGTACAGTGGAGGGTTTTTGTCACTCTTTTAAGCACCATAATTTATATAATGCGTGGTTAAAACCTATTCCAACTTCACACTTCAAAGCCAGAATAACAAGTCTTACACTGAAGAGACCCAAAAGGACAAAATAGCTGTCTGTAAGTAGGGTTACTGGTTCTGCACTTCTTTAACCCAGGCTGCGCTGAAATGCTGTGTTATACTTCAGACATAAGCTTATAGGGATCCATGTTAAAATGGACATGAAGCAAAAGGTGTTCATTTGCATGTCATTTCCCAGAATCCCTGGCTGCAGTGGAAGCATTTTATGCCAAGAGATAATGGGGAAAGGCAGGGTTTGTCTGAGACCTGTGAGTGTGCTCACAAGTAATGTTCTTGTTTGATTAATAAAGTCACAAGACAAAAAGCTGTTGTTGATTCACACAGAGATCGGAATCAGGTTCCTGGAACATCACAGATAATAAACAGAGACAAAGGCCATTTAACCCTGTCCATCTGACATTTCTGGGAGTCATGTTTCAGAGGCTACAGGGAAAAGTTGATCTTTCCGAAGAAAATGTTCGACAGATTACAAGTCAAACCAGAAAATGACGGCAGTTATGCCGAGTCTCGGCCCTCAATGGCATCAGAAATTTGCCTCAATGCTGAGTATCCCAAAATGTGCAAGGTTCCATATGAAACCACTACAGAGACATTTCTTGGGTCAATGGGGCAAACACCCAAAACATCCAGAATAAGGAATGTACATATATCCCAGAACAAGGCTCGATTCAAGGTGGTGGGAAATACCATAGAATTTGCAGAATACGTGTTCTCTGCAAGAAGGCGAATGGATAACAGCTACGACCGATGCAAGTGGTTCCACATGGGGAGCGCAGAGAGGAAGTCGGCTGGTCAAAGTCCTACAACGATCTTCCAGCAAATGTGCTGGAGTTTCAGGCGGTAAAGAATGCTTGTGAGTCTTTACAAACTCATATGCAAGGCAAAAATGTAAGAGTGAGGTTCAGACAATGTCACAACATTAAAAATGCATTGCAAAGCAATGAGGGACCAGGAGTGGAAAACGCATTGCAACATCAATGGTGTCATTGGCAAAGGACCACTTGAATGGCATCCCAACTGTTCACATTGCCGGATATCATAATCTTGCAGCAGACTTCTTGAGTCGAAATATAATTCAGGAGAATGGGAGTTGGATGTCAGAATATTTCATGAGTTGGTGTGTCGTTGGGGTCAGCCCAAGATAGACCTCATGGCAACTTCATCTCAACTTCTCCTCAAGGTCTTCTCATCATTGCACCAGTCAGGTGAATGCCCTCAGGTTTCTGTGGAAGTTTAAACTGGTTCACCAAGATCTTTCAGAAGATGAAGACAAATGATAGCCATAATACCTTTTTGACCGAGAAAAACTTGGTTCACCCATCTAGTGAACAGTTTTTCAAGGCATGCTGAGTCAAGGTCCAATCCGACACCCAGAACCAAAATATTTTGCATCACCGGAATAGGGATTGAGCAGAAAGCGTTGAAAAATAGGAGATGCTCGGATAGGGCAATTGCGATGTTAATGTCAGCCAAGAAAACATCAGCATCCTCTGAATACATTATATATGGCTATGTTTTCAAAATTGGTGTAAGACAACGAGTCAAGACTGCTCAGATCCTTCTTCTGTTTCATTGGTGGAATTCTTTCAATGGGGATTCAATAAGGGTCTCAGTCTAAGGGCCTCATGCAGTAAGCCCCGATAAAATCTCTTCGGCAAGTGTGGCGGATAGGCCTTTTTTTGGCGATTTGCCCTCGCAGTATTCAGTAAGGGCCGAATCCATGCCGATCCCTGCCGAATCACTGCGAAAGCAAAACTGCCGATGAACCTGTGCCGATACAGCCTGGCTCCCGATAAGCCTTCCGATAGACCTTTTCTGCCGATAGATGTTTGCAGCAGAGAGAGACAAGCCGCTCTCTCAGCGCAAACATCGGCAAAAAATAAAGTATTTATAAACAACTTTTACTGATAGTGTACATGTGCAGGGGGTCTCCGGAGCTGAACCGCATTGGTTTCAGGTCCGGGGACCCCCTGCTTCCTGAGATACAGGCCCCTTTATGAGGTCCGGTATCCCTCTGCATTTAAAGGTCCCGATCACGTGACCGCGGAATGTAAACAAAGCAGAGGGATACCGGCACCCCCTAAAGGGGCCTGTATCTCGGGAAGCAGGGGGTCACCGGACCTAAAATCAAAGCGGTTCAGCTCCGGAGACCCTCTGCACATCTACACTATCAGTAAAACACACATATCAATAAAGAGTCGTTCCTTACCTTTGCGGCTATGTGCTACGGTAACAAAGCAGCATGAATGTATTTTTAATAATAGTGTACTGTGAGCAGGGGGTCCCTTGAGCTGAACCGCGTTGCTTTGTGGACCAGGGACCTCCTGCTTCCCGAGTTACAGGCCCCGGTATGTGTCATCGGGTGGCAGTGTCACCACCATCTTTATTGCACCCCATTTGCGCCGTGTCCGCTATAAATATGGCGGTGACACTGGCACCGGTGCCCCAAACCGGGGCTTGTAACTCGGGAAGCAGGGGGACTCTGAGCCACAAATCAATGCGGTTCAGCTCAGGGAACCCCCTGCTTCCTCACAGTATTATTAAAAATACATAAATGCTGCTTCATTACCATAGCGGATAGCCGCTAAGGCAATGAAGGGGTTAAGGCAGAATTGTATGTTTATTGGGGACATGTGCCCCCAATAAACATAGCAATAAACAACATACACCCCATGTGTATTTGAAATACATAAACAGCAATAAATACATTAAATACATATAGTACTCACCACCCATGTCCGGCTGCCACGATGAAGGCCATCCTCCTCTTCATCCTGCCCATGGCCCCCTCCGCTGCTGCAAAACAGACACAAGAATGAAAACATCCAAAGTAATGTCCCCTAACCCCTTAATCACCATAGCGGTTATTAACCGCTACAGTCATTAAGGGGTTAACCCACCCTCACCCACCACTCGGGACGCCTACATACCCTCCCACACTAATCCCCCACCCCGTGAGGCCTAACCACCCTCACCCTCTACCCACAAGGGAGGCCTACCCACATACCACCCCCCCCAGTACCCACAATAAAAACAATAGTGACCCACAATAAACATCATTATATTTATTAAATACATTACCCACCCCCTGTGCCCCCCCATAAATACAAGATTTATCCTTTTAGAAACAGGGTTCATAACGCAGCCCCACGCGAGTCCCCGGTGGGCTGGCGGGGCACCTGACAGACCTACAGGGTACCAGCAGCCCTTTTCAAACAGGTTCTGGAGGCCTGTTGGTGGGTCCCGCCAGCACCATGGCCCCCAGGTGGTCTCCTTGGGTCACCATGGGCCACAATTGGGTCCCGACGGTAGGCCCAAGGATGTCTGGGAGCCCCGGGTCAGACCCACAGGTGTCTGCGGGGCCTCGGGCGGTTCCCACGGGGGTCTGGGGAACTCATGAGTGCTCACTACGGGTCCGCTGTGCCCCGACAGAAGTGGGACCACACATCTTCATCCCCGCACCTATGGGTCGGCGGTGCCCCCACAGATGTGAGGCCACCGCTTCATCCCCGCAGACTACGGGTCCACGGTGCCCCCACAGATGTGAGGCCACCGCTTCATCCGCGCATGTGTCACCCGTGGAACCACCATCCTGATACCCGTGAGATACCCGAGGAGACCCGCAGGTGGTCTCCAAAGGTCCCACGCAGAACCACGGAACAAACCCTGAATGTAAAACAAATAAACCTGGCCTATACATTCAATACATACACCCCCCAACCCCCCCCCCCCAACACCTACAGTACAATAATGTGCAAAATAACTATTATCCAGATAGGGATAATAGATTATTTGCCCATTATTAAAAACATTAACTAGCATATTCAAATAAATAAAGTACTACTGACCTCATCAATAAGAAGTCTCCGTCGCCAGCAACATCCTTGTCTTGCCCACAAAATACATAGCCAAAACAAAGCCAATACATTGCAATTACATTCAGATATCAATTAACCCCTTAAACACCTTATCGGGTAATAACCGCAAAGGTAATTAAGGGGTTAAGCCACACTGGCCCGATACCCAGCCTTCACCCATGAATTTGTACATTGGCTTCATCATGCAAAATATATATATATATATATATATATATATATATATATATATATATATATATATATATATATATATATATACACACACACACATGATGAACCAATATACAAATAAATGTAGAAGGGTTATCAAACATGCTGTACTCAAATTAACAATTCTCCATAAAGACACACTACAATAAAATTAATTTCCTTTCATAATCCTAACTGAACTTACAATCACAATCATCAAATGCCAATCAAATACCTCTAATGCCAATCAACACATTGTATGCATCATATATACAATGTAAATGCAATCTATGCAGCATATACATTCTGCAAATTAATGTTAACAATAACATTGCAAGCAAAATACAAATACCTCCAAACAAGTATACTATTTTATCCAATCCAGTAAACATAAATCAATTACCATACATTAATGACATCCCTAAACAATTTACATTCCATCCCTAACAATTAAACAATTTAAAAATTCAAGCCTTTAACATAACAATTTAGCCTGAGAAAAAATATATGTACCAACAAGAATACAAAATTGAAAACCAAGGCTAACCCTGACCTCAAAAACACCATACAATATCAACAATTACATCTATCTAATTTTAAAATACTTTAAACACACAATAAAGCATAGCAGCATAGACAATTTAATTTTAAACACATCAAATCAAGCTTTTAAAACAACATCATTTCTTACCCTGTATGTATATATCTCTCTAGACATACATACATACATACATACAGTGGCAAGAAATGATATACCACAAAAAAATATATATACACATGTTAAAAAAAGCTTTTAAAAAAATGAACAAGTTAAATAAAATACATGTATTTAGTTCACTTACCATTACTTGCCCCCACCGACTCCCTTTGAACTGGTTACTCACGTACAAAACCACCAGGCACAGGAACCCATAAAATAAAAAACCATAAATAAATAAACATTAAACTAAAAATCCAAATCAATCCACGGGTCTTCTAATTGTAATCCTTCTTCATCTGTATTTTTCTTTCTTCTATCTTCTTTCGGGGTCTTCTTCCCGTCTTCGGCCACGCCCTTGTCTTCTTCTTCTGTAGGAGGTCCTTCCTCCTCAGTGGCTGGCTTCAAAATGAGACGACATAGGCTTTTAACGGCCTATGACGTCACATTTTCGTCATGGTTCCCACGGCCCTGATTGGGCCGTGAAAACCATGTATTTTGGCCGAGAGAAAAAAAAATGATGACGTCACTTAAAGGCAATGAAAGCACAGCCAATCAGAATGGCTTTGCTTCAATTGCCTTTAAGATGACGTCATGAAAAGAAACATGGCCGGCCTCACATGGTACGGTAGCCAATCAGAGCGTGGGAACTCCATCCCTACTCTGATTGGCTCTAGTATACTATGTGACAGAGGCTTGGGGGAGAACGGATGTGACGTCATTGAAAGCCTGTCACATGGTACGGTAGCCAATCAAAGTAGGGATAGACTTCCCACTGATCTTCTCCTTCCTACATATCAGCTCTGATCTCTCGTTATTCCCCTGCTCGTCTCCTGCGCTCTCCCCATAACTGTCTCCTCGCCAGCCTTATCACCTCTACTGCTCTCTTGCCTTAAACCTTCTCCCCTCACTGCCCCTTACCTGTGGAACTCCCTCACACTCAGCATACGCCAAGCACCTTCTCTCCCCACTTTCAAGACAAACCTTAAAAGTCACCTCTTAAATGAAGCATCCCAATAGCCCAGACTCATGCCTACTGTCCCACACTAACAGTCACTTCTACCACCCATTATGCCCAAGCACTGCCATCTACTGAACTTATTACCTCACCTGCTGGCTATAAAAATCTGCCAACGTACCACTAAGAGTGTAAAGGAATTTTCTTTCCTATTGTCTGACTTTGTTGCGCTTGTTGTATAATAATTCCCTATATTGTATTGTCTCTTTTATAAAGTGCTGAGTACACTGGGGTTGCTATATAAATAAAGATATAGGTACATACCTGTCGCGGTGCTGTGGCTTGCCCAAAACATAATGTCTGGCCGCAGATAGGAATTTATTGATGGACTTTAACATACCGTCTGTCCTTCTTGCTGACCGTGTGCTTCTGTGCTGGAGTTTGGCCGCGTAAATCCCCTTCAATCATCTGGTGCGGGACTGCTTGCCGAAACTCTCAGCCGGTGGAAGGCGAGGACTGGGAGGTGCTCGGTGACTGCTGCTGTTATCCTGGAGACACCTGCTGGGCTGTTCATTGTGGCTGTAGCTGCTGGTATTACCGAGAGCCCCGGTCAGTTGTGTGACGCGCAGACGGAGCGCCAGCTGAGCTGGAGAAGCCGGTGATTTCCGCAATCATTAAAGCCACATCCTGGTCCCCTCTGTGTCCCCGCAGTCGTGTAGATGTCGACGCAGAGAGAGAGAGAGACAGCAGTTTCCAGTGACCGCTCGACCATTCTACACGATCAGACCATTTTTGTTTAATCTCTTTGTACATGCTGCACCAGTGCCTGCGGAAGACTTTCCTGTCCTACTGTGGCTAAAGGGGAGGAGCGTCCCAGTCAGTGTCCGCTGCAGTAAGTGGGAGTTCAGGGAAAGGATGGATCACTTTTCCGCACCTGTGCTATAATTACAGTGGTTACCCGTCTCACTCACATTATGCATCACTTGTGGTTTTCGTGCACGTGCAAAGCTTTCTTCTGTCGACCGCAGATGTTACTGATGTCCCCTACGTGTTCCTATTGTGCTGTATGGCTTTTAATGGGAGTCCCTGTAGCGTCTAAACCCGGCTATATCCATGGAAGCAGTTTCTTGTGATTTAAATGCTTAGGTCTCAGAGCTGCAGATAAATAAATACTGAGGAGAAAAGAAAATGTCTGCCTTATTTGTATGTAGAATCCTGTCAGAGTTTTTGTTTAAACTCACTGAGTTTCTGTTCGGTGTTATTACACCTCTGTATTATTAGATTATATTACACCTGTGTGATGTGAGGTGTTATTATACCCGTGTGATGTGAGGTGTTATTACACCCGTGTGATGTGAGGTGTTATTACACCCGTGTGATGTTATTACACCCGAGTGATGTGAGGTGTTATTACACCCGAGTGATGTGAGGTGTTATTACACCTGTGTGATGTGGGATGTTATTACACCTGTGCGATGTTATTACACCCGTGTGATGTTATTACACCCGAGTGATGTGAGGTGTTATTACACCCGAGTGATGTGAGGTGTTATTACACCTGTGTGATGTGAGATGTTATTACACCTGTGTGATGTGAGGTGTTATTACACCTGTGCGATGTGAGGTGTTATTACACCTGTGTGATGTGAGGTGTTATTACACCTGTGTGATGTGAGGTGTTATTACACCTGTGTGATGTGAGGTGTTATTACACCCGAGTGATGTGAGGTGTTATTACACCCGTGCGATGTGAGGTGTTATTACACCTGTGCGATGTGAGGTGTTATTACACCTGTGTGATGTGAGATGTTATTACACCTGTGCGATGTGAGGTGTTATTACACCCGAGTGATGTGAGGTGTTATTACACCTGTGTGATGTGAGATGTTATTACACCTGTGCGATGTGAGGTGTTATTACACCTGTGTGATGTGAGGTGTTATTACACCTGTGTGATGTGAGGTGTTATTACACCCGAGTGATGTGAGGTGTTATTACACCTGTGCGATGTGAGGTGTTATTACACCCGAGTGATGTGAGGTGTTATTACACCTGTGCGATGTGAGGTGTTATTACACCTGTGCGATGTGAGGTGTTATTACACCCGTGTGATGTGAGGTGTTATTACACCCGAGTGATGTGAGGTGTTATTACACCTGTGCGATGTGAGGTGTTATTACACCTGTGTGATATGAGGTGTTATTACACCTGTGTGATGTGGGATGTTATTATACCCGTGTGATGTGAGGTGTTATTACACCCGTGTGATGTGAGGTGTTATTACACCTATGTGATGTGAGGTGTTATTACACCCGTGTGATGTTATTACACCCGTGTGATGTGAGGTGTTATTACACCCGTGCGATGTGAGGTGTTATTACACCTATGTGATGTGAGGTGTTATTACACCTGTGCGATGTGAGGTGTTATTACACCCGTGTGATGTGAGGTGTTATTACACCTGTGCGATGTGAGGTGTTATTACACCAGTGCGATGTGAGGTGTTATTACACCCGTGTGATGTGAGGTGTTATTACACCCGTGTGATGTGAGGTGTTATTACACCCGTGTGATGTTATTACACCCGTGTGATGTGAGGTGTTATTACACCCGTGTGATGTGAGGTGTTATTACACCAGTGCGATGTGAGGTGTTATTACACCCGTGTGATGTTATTACACCCGTGTGATGTGAGGTGTTATTACACCCGTGTGATGTGAGGTGTTATTACACCCGTGTGATGTGAGGTGTTATTATACCCGTGTGATGTGAGGTGTTATTACACCCGTGTGATGTGAGGTGTTATTACACCCGTGTGATGTGAGGTGTTATTACACCTGTGTGATGTGAGATGTTATCACACCTGTGCAATGTGAGGTGTTATTACACCTGTGTGATGTGAGGTGTTATTACACCTGTGTGATGTGGGATGTTATTATACCCGTGTGATGTGAGGTGTTATTATACCCCTGTGATGTGAGGTGTTATTACACCTGTGCGATGTGAGGTGTTATTACACCTGTGCAATGTGAGGTGTTATTACACCTGTGTGATGTGATGTGTTATTACACCTGTGTGATGTGGGATGTTATTATACCCGTGTGATGTGAGGTGTTATTACGCCTGTGTGATGTGAGGTTTATTTCCGTTCTGTGATATGAGGTATCAGGTACCCAAGCATTGTCGTGCACAAAATACTGTATTGTATATTTACATACTGTGTAATGTAAGTGCTCTCTCTCTTGCGCTCTCTCTCTCTCTCGTGCGCTCTCTACACTCACACACAAACACAGCCCCTCCCTAAATAATCAATCTATATTAGATAAAAGTGATAGTTGCTAAGTGCAGTTGTGTGTGATGTGGATATTAATTGTGTTTAAAATTCATCCACTTCATAATGTGTAAATAACATATAGAAATATATAGATATGCACATATCAAAGGGCAGGTGCCCATAAAGTGTGTAACCATGATAAGTTTATTAACAGTTGTGATTAACTGTAATACTAGTGAAAAATAAATTATAGGACAGGCAGAATAGAAAATAGATTAGCTGGGATCCCAGCAAATTCGTAACCAAAACTATATATATCTTTAAAAAGCAGGTGTTAGGGCTGTTCTATAGTGCTCGCTGGTGCACGGGCGGGCGTGCACGTGACGCGCGCGTTTCATTTAGATATTGCAGCCTGTGACGCGGACGGTTAGGGGGCGTGACAGCGTTAGGGCGCACTCTGATTGGCCTGCGGCTCGGCAGAAGCGCAAAAATATAATTTTCGTGATATTTTCTCCTGTCTGCCGCGCCACCGCTCACAGCCGCGCGCGTCCCATCTTTACAAACGGATGGCAAACAGAGCCAACTATGATTGCCGCGTGCGCGCACGGCGGAGGAATCGCGAGCACGGTAGAACAAGCCTTGGAAGCGCTTGATCCTGAGGTGATTAATGGGAACAGTAATGATTACATCCTTTTATAAATGCTCTATATGTATAATAACAGTTGGAAAATATACATCATAAAAACATATATATAAATTACATATATTATTCCATAATAATACAATACATGAACCTATCATCAAATAAAAATATGAATATATTTTAAAAAAAATTGCTACAAATCTATTTTTATTTGAAGATAAATTCATGTATTATTATGGAATAATCTATGTAATATTTTTTTTATTGTTATGCGTGTTTTGCAAATGTTACTTTATACATATAGAGCATTTATAAAATAATTTAATTGTCATTACTGTCCCCATTAATCACCTCAGGATCAGGCGACACACACACAAGCAGACACATTGTGTGTGTGCGTCAGTCGCTTGGCTTTTGCAGATTATCGCAGGCAGAACGTGGTCACTTTTCCTTGGGCTCAAAACAATTTTGTACAATGTCTCCGTTTTGTAAATCACTCCGATTTGGTGCGGGTGCACACTTCGCATGTTATCGCTAATCGGTTTAAAGGTTTTGGTTTGTGGTACTGTATTTATTCATCATGTCGCCCATCTGTACTGCGACATTGTACCTGGGTGTGTTAGGGAGCCTCATTGCTTTTCTTTCCCAGCTGTCACTAGAATGTTCAGATCTCCTGTTTTTGGCTCAAGCTGAACTCTGCTAATGAGAGCGGCTTTTCAAGCGGGTGAATCCAGTTTGCATCCCATTGTCAGCTCCCCTGTGACCTTGGGCAAGTCACTTTACCTCCCTGTGCATCAGACGCCAAATTGACAGCAGAAGCAAATAGAAACAATTAGAGTGTAAGCTCTTCAGGGAAGTGATCCATTGTTCCTGTACAGTGCTGGTTACATTGTCTTTAAGTGACAAAACAATATTATATCAATGATACCATATATACATATATATATTTATTAAGCACTTTCTTGTCCCCATCCAGTTGATAGCTGAGGAGCTGAACGTTTTCTCTGGACAGAAGGGCTGGCAATCTACGTTAGCAAATCCCCGCAGCACCTACATATCTGTGTGTTATTGAAGAGGGGACGTTGTGTGCTGCTGGAAGAGCCTGAGGCTGAGCTCATACACACCTCTTGCTTGCGAGAGATCTTTGCTCATAGTGTTGGAGACGGTGGGGGGGGGGGGACGTGGCGATGACATCACAGAGCTGGTTCGCCGTTAATGGCTGAACCCCTCACGTGACACAGCGCCGCTTGGAAAGGCAAATTTGTTGTCTTTTCAAAGCGCGGTCCCTCCGTCGTGCGCGCACTATGAGCGGCCTCAAGGGATCCTGCACGTTGTGCTTGGCGCGTACGCGTGCATGAGCGCCACCACACACAGTATGGGCTCGGCCTTCGCGTGTGCGGCCGTGACGTCACCGCTTGGAGCGGGTGCGTTTTTTGGCCATGGTACGCATGCCGTCCATGGGCGTGTCTAGAGGCGTGCCAGTGACTTCACGGAGCTGGATCGCCCTCAATGGGTGTACCGCTCACGTGACCCGTCTGTCGCGCTTTGAAATCTGTTTATCTGATTTCTCACACAACGTGCGCCCCCTTCTGCTTCCGCGCAGACGCACCCGCGCGCCGCATGGACGCGAACACTGCCTTAAGGCCGCCTGATGGCTCAGCGCACAGTCTGCAGTACCATGGCCCCAGCCTTAGAATGAGAAACCTCACCGAACACTTCCTGGGTGTCTCTGCACTAAGATCACATCTGGATTTTTATTGTCCGTCAATTTCAGTGGTAACGAGTCGTGCAAACTTTCATATGCAGGTCGTTATGTGATTTATACGTGTGACGCACGGTTTGTTGTTTGCAAAGATTTTGAGCAGATTACATCATGTTGAACACCTAACTGATCCAGTTTTCATGAAAACAGAAAATAATTATATAATGTGGTTTTTGGATGTATAACTAGTGTTATTAAATATCAGTTATTAGTGTCATATTATCGATAATAGCCAGGCTGTGACAATAATACATTTCGCTATCTATATAATGAAACCTCAGTGCTGAGCCAACTACATTTTGGGTTGATACACTTAGATTGTAAGCTCTTTGGGACAGGGACTCCTTTTCTTATTTTTTCATGCCCGAAGCGCTTATTCGCACTATGTGTTACAATATTATGTCACGTGTATTGTAAAGCGCTATGCACCTGGACAGCGCTATATAGAGGTAAGATATACTGTAGCTGCATACAGAGCAATTAATTCCGCGCTGACGCTATGCGCAGACTTTTTAGGGTTTACAACTTGCACGTTCTATTGCCATTTTGTCCCTCACATATACATTTATTTCCCCGTACACGCCATTAACGCCTGTGCACCCAAAGCATTCCAGCTGGGCGCCCAAATATCTCACTAAAACCATTTTTCCGCCGCTTAAGGCGCAAATGGAGATACATAGGGTCAGCCCACAGGACCAATTCCATCTGAGAAATGCGTGCGTCTATTATACGCCAGAAAATTGCGTTAATGCAGACCCCCCCAGGCAGCAGAAAATGGGGGGGTCTGTTGTGGGATTTCAGGCTTGCCACTTCAGACATTCGGGTTCTGAATCCTTTTTCTTGCCATGAGGGGGAGCAGCAGCGATCCTTTTAGGAGTGAAAATGAAATACGAGGAAAGATCGAAAGGGGAAAAAAAAAAGAAGAGAGAGAAAAAAAAGAAACCAAAACCGAAAAAAAATAAATAAAATCCCGTCCCAGTCAGAGAGCAAAAGCTTTGCAAAGCTGGGATATGTAACCTGCTCCCTCACACTCACTCCCACACTCACTCCCACACTCCCTCCCTCACACTCACTCCCACACTCACTCCCTCACACTCACTCCCACACTCACTCCCACACTCACTCCCACACACTCACTCCCACACACTCACTCCCACACTCACACTCACTCCCTCACACTCACTCCCACACTCCCTCCCTCACACTCACTCCCTCACACTCACTCTGCTGTCTCGGCTTTCATTTCTCTCCTAATGATTATTTTTATTTTTTTGGCGTTTCTTACACACCGTCAAATAAAAGGATAACCGACCCAATGCAAAAGCAGACGGAGACCCCTACTCTCCCCCCCCCCCGGGCTGCAGCCACTTGGAAAGCTGCAGCACTGAGAACCTTCTCAGTTTCCTCCGGATGATCCGATGGGGACCTTTCCATGCAACCTTTGGATTAGCTGCTCACCAGTGAACTGAGAAGGAGGAGGGCAGGAGGGGGGGGGGGGGGGGTAGAGAGAGGGAGGGAGGTGGAATTGTAGAACTTTAAACAAAATAATAAGGGCTGGAAGAGAAGGATAAAAAAACCCCAGCACAGGAATACCAAAAAAAAAAAGAAAAGACAGCTGAGATTCAAGTTTCAAGGCTCCTTTGGAAGCGGCGAGAGAGAAGGGATGAGGGCTTCCAGGCGAGGGGACAGAGGAGCATGGAGAGAGGAGTGATTTGTTCCTCTCTGCCAGAAAGGGAAGAAGAAGAGAAAAAAAAAAAAAGAAGAAGAAAAAAAAAAAAATAGAAGAGGAGGAATGTGCGTTGCGACCCGGGATGAGCATGGAAAGTGGGGGGGCCGCGGAAAAAGAGGGGGCATTGTGTGTGCACGGTGCAGCTACCTGCACGGGGAGGCTGGTCTGGGAGAATAGAGCAGGGGGAGAGAAAGTGCTGTGACCACCAGCCTGCACTGGATCCTGATTGATCAGGCATGATCCCGGCTGTTTAATGGGAATCATTCAGTGGAGAGTGAGGAAGGTGGAGTACCCTTCAACAGATTAGCATATTCTTGTTTACTCATCCTAGGAGGGGGGCTTCTCTCTCATTTTGTAAGGGTGGTGAGAGGAGGGGGCTAAAGGGACAGTGGGAGCTCAAAGCTTCTGTTATAAAGAAGGCAAAGAAAAAAATATTCAACTAGAGCATCTTCTTTTTTTTTTTTTTTTTCTTCTTTTTTTTTTCTTGTAAAGGGGTGGATGGAATAAGTATCTTACACCCGAGACATTTGGTGTCTTTTTTTCTTCTTCTTTTGAATGTTTTCCTTTTTATTTTTCATGGAGTCAAGATAAAAGGGGAATTGAGAACCTTTCTCTCTCTCTCTCTCTCACCGGGAAGAGCAAAGGGGATCTTATTCACAGGGAGGAGAGGCTAAAGAGATCAGCGCACCTTGTTTTGCCATATCCAAAGATCCAGGATCGGGAAGAATAAATAAAAAAATAAAAAAAAGACTCAAGTGCCCAGGAGGGGGGACCCCAAGGCTGGCACCGGGGAAGTGTAGTGGGGAGACGTGGTGGGGTGGGGGCACTGTTGGATATGATGCTCTGGAGTTTGTTGTTGTCCCTTTGGCTCCTCTGTGCAACCTTGGCAAGTGCTCCCGAGTGTGGGATGGACGAGCGCTCTCGGCGGGCACGGAGGAGCGTCCGGCATCCGCGCACCCTGCGCAGCGCACCGGCGGCGGGCTCCTGCGCCACCAGCCTGGCCCGGGGAAAGCGCTCCCTCACCAGCCTGGAACACCTGAGGGTGCCCCGGAGAAGGAAGCAGCGGGAGGCAGAGGAGGGAGCCGTCCGGGCAGCTGCGGGGAAGGCGCTCTATTTCACTGGGCACGGGAACCAGCTGCGCCTGAAGGCGGGTCACGAGCTGCCCAGGGACGCGTTCACCTTACAAGTTTGGCTGCGAGCCGAGGGAGGGCAGAGGTCCCCAGCAGTTATCGCAGGTAGGTGCCCTTTTGCTGTAAATCCTTCCTCCCCACCTGGTCAGCCCGGGGGCTGGTCCGGCTGCCCTTTGCAATGCGCTGTGCTGGACCAGCATTAAGAAATGACATGTTGGTTGAATTTGTGCGTAGAGTTTTGGGGAGCACACAGAGAACCTCTGTTCAGCTGTTAAGGGAGAAAATCTTGCATCATATCTTTAGTGTCAGGAAAACGAAGGCAGAAGGAGCGGCTCAGTGAGTAAAGACACTGACTGGCACTGAGAGTTTGAAGCCTGGTTAAATTCCCGGTGTCGGCTCCTTGTGACCGTCGGCAAGTCACTTTATCTCCCTGTGCCTCAGGCACCAAAAACATAGATTCTCAGCTCCACGGGGCAGGGACCTGTGCCTGCAAAAGCGCTATGTAAAACTAGCAGCGCTAAACAAGAACATGCTATTATTATTATTAACTCTGCAGGGGGAGGAAGCCCGGAGCAGGATTCCTCCAGCCCTTCATTGAAAGAGAAAATGTGCAGATGTTCACATATCTACCGTAAACCTTCCATGCCTGGATTCGTCCGGAGTCCCAGCACCATGTCGGGAGCTGAGCTGGAACCCCAACCACCTCTGTAGTGCCTTATCACCACCGCAGGCAGGTGCACAATGTTGCCCCATGACACACTCACGCATGCATGTATTTCTTAGTTTAGAAATGCAGGAAAGTTTGCATGCGCCGGCACACGTTTGTTAGAGAAGCCATCCAACCTACAGTAGGGCGAAAGTGAACCCAGGACCGCGGCATGTTGGACTGGTGAATGTAGCTAAGTGGCACCTTATTTAAATACATTGCATGCGTAGAACTATTTTGAAATGATTTTCCGAACTTGTAACATTTCCGTAGGGATGTGGTATGTTTGGCAAATGCTCGTTATTATTTATAAGGCATCGAACTTGTTTGCTTAAGGCAAGGGGGTGCTCAACTCCAGTCCTCAATGCCCCCCCAACCCCCACCTCCCCCCACACAAAGGTCAGGTTTTCAGGATATCCCTGCTTCAGCACAGGTGGCTCAATCAGTCCCTTCTTCAGTCTTTGATTGAGCCTCTGATTAAGCCACCTGTGCTGAAGCAGGGATATCCTGAAAACCTGACCTGGTGGAGGTGGGTGGAGAGTTTGAGGACTGGAGTTCAGCACCCCTGGCTTAAAGGATGGTGCCCATATAAACATAAGTAGATGATATGCTTAAATCCAGTGTCCATATTCATTATTCACACGATAGAAGTTAGACTCGGATACAGACACCAGTTCCATCGATCTTTCTTTGAGTGTATTGTGTCTTGCTTAGTTGAACTGCCTTTTAAACATTGGAAATAGAGAAGACTGTTTAACAATAAGTTAGGAGAAGGAGCGGCTCAGTGAGTAACGACACTGACTGACACTGAGAGCCTGGTTCAATTCCTGGCTCCTTGTGACCTTGGGCAAGTCACTTTCTCTCCCTGTGCCTCAGGCACCAAACACATAGATTGTAAGCTCCACGGGGCAGGGACCTGTGCCTGCAAAATGCCTCTGTAAAGCACTACATAAAACTTGCAGCGCTATACAAGAACATGCTATTATTATTATTATAAGGGGAGGAATGCCTCCCTTTTTTGCACAGCGGGACAGTTTCCCCACATTTGTCCCCCCGCCCCCCGTGCGATGTTATCGCCCAGCACTCGCACTGCTTTCCTTGGCTGCCGTCGGTGACGGGCCGGTGGATACAGTCAGGAACATATTTTGCCGGTGATTTTAAATAGATTTTTCATAGCGGTGCAGCTGGAAGAGCCCGCGTCGCGGGGGGTTTTACAGGAGCCGCGCTCAGATATAGCCCTGACATTGAGGTCGGCACGGCTCTTTGAGCACCGGACAGTAGTTCGGTGACCGCGGTGAAAGAAGATCTCTCAGGTGGGTAATTAGTACGAGCGAGACAAATCTGACAAATCTTTGATGTTGGGAGGTTAGCCTGTCAGGGGGAAAGAATGTGTGTGGTGGACTGAGATGGGGCTGGCTATTCTATTTACAGTGTAAACATGCAAAGGCTGCTGTGGGCAGGGGTGAGCAAAGTCATTGCAGGAGTGTGATCTGAAGACGCAGGAGACAGAGGTGTGAGAGTGGGGGGGGATGTCCCGGCCTCACACTTTGCGTTCTTTCATTGCGAGCCGAGATCGCTTCCCTTCCCGAGCTTTATTGGGGAAGAGTTAATTCAATCAAGCTCGTCGCGGTTGATGACCGCTTCTCCTTGTGTGCTTTTTTGTACGTTTTGTTTCGTTTATTTTGCCCCCTTTATTATGCATTGCAGTACTTTGTTTTTTTTTGATGACTTGCGTCTACAATCGCTCAATCAAACGCCTAACCTCTTCCCGATCTGATACTCTAAGGCAGAGGGCTGCCAACTCCAGTCTTCAAGCGCTACCAACGAGTCGGGTTTTTAGGATTATCCCTGCTTCAGCACAGGTGGCTCAATCAGTGGCTCAGTGGTTGACTGGCCAACTCCAGTCCTCACGGGCCACCGACAGGTCATGTTTTCAGGATATCCGTGCTTCTGCACAGGTGGCTTAGTCGTTGACTGCCCAACTCCAGTCCTCAGGGGCCACCAGCAGGTCAAGGATTCAGGATATCCCTGCTTCAGCACAGGTGGCTCAATCCGTGGCTCAGTGGATTGAGCCACCAGTGCTGAAGCAGGGATATCCTAAAAACCTGACCTGTTGATGGCCCTTGAGGACTGGAGCTGGCTACAGTCAGCCCGTGTGTGCATGTATCGGCAGAGTGTCGCGGTGCTGTGCATTCCAGCGGTGAAGGTGTTAAATCCCTGGGCCGCCCCAGCTCTGCGTGTAAAAGGCATGAGCCAGATACAGTAAGCAGAGTGAATGGTAGTACTCCTTAAAGGAGGCGGCAGAAGCTATGAATGGCGTGGGAGAGGTGGGGATTTCCCTGCGCTCCTCTGGCTCTCTAAGCGCATAGTTATGGAATACCTTCCACACAGCAACAAACAAACATCGTGATAAAATTAGCCCTCTCTGGCTGCTGAACACAAAACAGGCAACTACAGACCCCCCCCCCCCCCCCCCCCCCCCCCCACCACTACTGGCAACTTTGTGATTCAGCTGCGTCTACGATTTTTTCAAGGGGGGGGGGGTAAATAAACACCCCAAGGAATGTAATTGGATGTTATTACAACCTGAGGTTTTGGGGAGGCTCAGAGAGATGAACCCGTGTATGGGAGATGAGGTTGGGGGGTGTGGGAGATGAGGTTGGGGGGGGGGTGGGAGATGAGGTTGGGGGGTGTGGGAGATGAGGTTGGGGGGGGGTGGGAGATGAGGTTGGGGGGGTGGGAGATGAGGTTGGGGGGGTGGGAGATGAGGTTGGTGGGGTGGGGGGAGATGAGGTGGGGTGGTGGGAGATGAGGTGGGAGATGAGGTGGGGTGGGAGATGAGGTGGGGTGGTGGGGTGGGAGATGAGGTGGGGTGGGGGGTGGGAGATGAGGTGGGGTGGGAGATGAGGTGGGGGGGGGGTGAGAGATGAGGCGGGGGGAGATGAGGTGGGGTGGGGGGGGGTGGGAGATGAGGCGGGGGGAGATGAGGTGGGGTGGGGGGGGTGGGAGATGAGGTGGGGTGGGGGGGGTGGGAGATGGGGTGGGAGATGAGGTGGGGTGGGGGGGGTTTAGATGAGGTGGGGGGGAGATGAGTTGAGGTGGTGGGGTGGGGTGGGAGATGAGGTGGGGTGGGGGGTGGGTGGGAGATGAGGTGGGGGGTGAGAGATGAGGTGGGGGGGAGATGAGGTGGGGGGAGATGAGGTGGGGTGGTGGGGTGGGAGATGAGGTGGGGTGGGGGGGGGAGATGAGGTGGGGTGGGGGGGTGGGAGATGAGGTGGGGTGGGGGGGTGGGAGATGAGGTGGGGTGGGGGGGGTGGGAGATGAGGTGGGGTGGTGGGGTGGGAGATGAGGTGGGGTGGTGGGGTGGGAGATGAGGTGGGGTGGTGGGGTGGGAGATGAGGTGGGGTGGGGGGTGGGAGATGAGGTGGGGTGGGGGGTGGGAGATGAGGTGGGGTGGGAGATGAGGTGGGGTGGGGTGGGGGGGGTGGGAGATGAGGTGGGGGGGTGAGAGATGAGGTGGGGGGGAGATGAGGTGAGGGGGTGGGGTGGGAGATGAGGTGGGGTGGGGTGGGGTTAGGGGAGATGAGGTGGGGGGGGTGAGAGATGAGGTGGGGGGGAGATGAGGTGAGGGGGTGGGGTGGGGTGGGAGATGAGGTGGGGGGGGTGAGAGATGAGGTGGGGGGGAGATGAGGTGGGGGGCATGGTTTTAGCTCATTCAGCACGGGGTATCTCCTAAGGGGGACCTGCTAGATTTGGCCGCGTGAATCAACCCATGGATTTCTTCCAAAGGGGCTCCCCCGCCGCTTCTCTCCTGTCCCAGCAGCGGTGGGAAGTTACTTAGTGTAAATAGGGCCGTGCTTTTGCCCTGAGAGCACCGTTACATCGGACACAATTACACCGGACACCGTTACACCGGACACCGTTACACCGTTACACCGGGCACCGTTACACCGGTACACCGGACACCATTACACCGGACACCGTTACACCGGACACCATTACACCGGACACCGTTACACCGTTACACCGGGCACCGTTACACCGGACACCGTTACACCGTTACACCGGGCACCGTTACACCGTTACACCGGGCACCGTTACACCGCTACACCGGACACCGTTACACCGGGCACCGTTACACCGGACACCGTTACACCGGGCACCGTTACACCGGTACACCGGACACCATTACACCGGACACCGTTACACCGGACACCATTACACCGGACACCGTTACACCGGACACCGTTACACCGGGCACCGTTACACCGGTACACCGGACACCGTTACACCGGGCACCGTTACACCGGGCACCGTTACACCGCTACACCGGACACCGTTACACCGGGCACCGTTACACCGGACACCGTTACACCGGGCACCGTTACACCGGACACCGTTACACCGGGCACCGTTACACCGGGCACCGTTACACCGCTACACCGGACACCGTTACACTGGGCACCGTTACACCGGGCACCGTTACACCGCTACACCGGACACCGTTACACCGCTACACCGGACACCGTTACACCGGACACCGTTACACCGGGCACCGTTACACCGGGCACCGTTACACCGGACACCGTTACACCGGGCACCGTTACACCGGGCACCGTTACACCGCTACACCGGACACCGTTACACTGGGCACCGTTACACCGGGCACCGTTACACCGCTACACCGGACACCGTTACACCGGACACCGTTACACCGGACACCGTTACACCGGGCACCGTTACACCGCTACACCGGACACCGTTACACCAGACACCGTTACACCGTTACACCGGGCACCGTTACACCGGGCACCGTTACACCGCTACACCGGACACCGTTACACCGGACACCGTTACACCGGGCACCGTTACACCGGGCACCGTTACACCGTTACACCGGGCACCATTACACCGGACACGTTACACCGTTACACCGGACACCGTTACACCGGGCACCGTTACACCGGACACCGTTACACCGCTACACCGGACACCGTTACACCGGACACCGTTACACCGCTACACCGGACACCGTTACACCGGGCACCGCTACACCGGACACCGTTACACCGTTACACCGGGCACCGTTACACCGGACACGTTACACCGCTACACCGGGCACCGTTACACCGGACACCGTTACACCAGACACCGTTACACCAGACACCGTTACACCGGGCACCGTTACACCGTTACACCGGACATTTTGTACCATATCCACCAGCCCCCGCCCCCGCTCCCGCCCCCCCGCTAGGAATCAGTAGCTGTTCCAACAATAATACGGTGATTGTTGTCCGCACACCGTTACACCGGTACACCGGACACCATTACACCGGACACCGTTACACCGGACACCATTACACCGGACACCGTTACACCGGACACCGTTACACCGGGCACCGTTACACCGGTACACCGGACACCGTTACACCGTTACACCGGGCACCGTTACACCGGGCACCGTTACACCGCTACACCGGACACCGTTACACCGGGCACCGTTACACCGGACACCGTTACACCGGGCACCGTTACACCGGACACCGTTACACCGGGCACCGTTACACCGGGCACCGTTACACCGCTACACCGGACACCGTTACACTGGGCACCGTTACACCGGGCACCGTTACACCGCTACACCGGACACCGTTACACCGCTACACCGGACACCGTTACACCGGACACCGTTACACCGGGCACCGTTACACCGGGCACCGTTACACCGGACACCGTTACACCGGGCACCGTTACACCGGGCACCGTTACACCGCTACACCGGACACCGTTACACTGGGCACCGTTACACCGGGCACCGTTACACCGCTACACCGGACACCGTTACACCGGACACCGTTACACCGGACACCGTTACACCGGGCACCGTTACACCGCTACACCGGACACCGTTACACCAGACACCGTTACACCGTTACACCGGGCACCGTTACACCGGGCACCGTTACACCGCTACACCGGACACCGTTACACCGGACACCGTTACACCGGGCACCGTTACACCGGGCACCGTTACACCGTTACACCGGGCACCATTACACCGGACACGTTACACCGTTACACCGGACACCGTTACACCGGGCACCGTTACACCGGACACCGCTACACCGCTACACCGGACACCGTTACACCGGACACCGTTACACCGCTACACCGGACACCGTTACACCGGGCACCGCTACACCGGACACCGTTACACCGTTACACCGGGCACCGTTACACCGGACACGTTACACCGCTACACCGGGCACCGTTACACCGGACACCGTTACACCAGACACCGTTACACCAGACACCGTTACACCGGGCACCGTTACACCAGACACCGTTACACCGGACACCGTTACACCGGACACCGTTACACCAGACACCGTTACACCAGACACCGTTACACCGGGCACCGTTACACCGTTACACCGGACATTTTGTACCATATCCACCAGCCCCCGCCCCCGCTCCCGCCCCCCCGCTAGGAATCAGTAGCTGTTCCAACAATAATACGGTGATTGTTGTCCGCAGGGCGCGTACCGGGCGGTACGATCCCAGCGCAGCGCAATCTCTGACCTGGCGTGATCCCGGGTGCGCAGCGCCTCCGCGCAAAGCTTTCTCACAGGCAATCGCTCTGCTGTACGCGGCGCTGTGCGGGGGGCTGTGCGGGGGGCTGTGCGGGGCTGTGCGGGCGCTGTGCGGGGGCTGTGCGGGCGCTGTGCGGGGGCTGTGCGGGGGCTGTGCGGGGGCTGTGCGGGGCTGTGCGGGGGGCTGTGCGGGGGGCTGTGCGGGCGCTGTGCGGGGGGCTGTGCGGGGGCTGTGCGGGGGGCTGTGCGGGGGCTGTGCGGGGGGCTGTGCGGGGGCTGTGTGGGGGCTGTGCGGGGGGCTGTGTGGGGGCTGTGCGGGGGGCTGTGCGGGGGACTGTGCGGGGGCTGTGCGGGGGCTGTGCGGGGGGCTGTGCGGGCGCTGTGCGGGGGCTGTGCGGGCGCTGTGCGGGGGCTGTGCGGGGGCTGTGCAGGGGCTGTGCGGGGGGCTGTGTGGGCGCTGTGCGGGGGGCTGTGCGGGGGCTGTGCGGGGGCTGAAGCGCTCACACCTAACCTGAGCAGAATGCGGCGCTGGCCCCGGAGAGTGCTACATGCGGCAAACCCACGAGGCTGCGCGTGGGGTGTAAAAAGCAGTAGTACTGTGCTTTTCCGTGAGGATAGTTTGACGCTGTAACCTCGTGAAACTCGGCGTGCCCCAGATCTCTGCATTGCTGGTCCGTCCGGCAGTGCAGGGGTTAAGAACAGAAAGGGGAGACGGTTTTAATATCATCCTCATGTCTATAAAATTGGTCTAGTGCAGGGGTGGCCTTCAGGCGGGCCACTGATCTACTGCTACACCCACTATCACTCAATTCCCCCCTCCTCCGCTCTCACTCAATCCCCCCCCAATCTCACTCAATCCCCCCCCAATCTCACTCAATCCCCCCCCAATCTCACTCAATCCCCCCCCCCCAATCTCACTCAATTCCCCCCCCCAATCTCACTCAATTCCCCCCCCCAATCTCACTCAATTCCCCCCCAATCTCACTCAATTCCCCCCCCCAATCTCACTCAATCCCCCCCCAATCTCACTCAATTCCTCCCTCCCAATCTCACTCAATCCCCCCCAATCTCACTCAATTCCCCCCCCATCTCACTCAATTCCCCCCTCCTCTCACTTATCCCCTTCCACCTCTCTCACTCAATTCCTCCCCTATCTCACTCAATTCCCCCTCCTCTCACTCAGTTCCCCCGCCCTATCTCACTCAATTCCCCCCGCCCTATCTCACTCAATCCCCCCCCAATCTCACTCAATCCCCCCCCAATCTCACTCAACCTCCCCCCCAATATCACTCAATTCCCCCCCCCCAATCTCACTCAATACCCCCCAATCTCACTCAATTCCCCCCCCCCCAATCTCACTCAATTCCCCCCAATCTCACTCAATTCCCCCCAATCTCACTCAATTCCCCCCAATCTCACTCAATTCCCCCCCCAATCTCACTCAATTCCCCCCGCCCATCTCACTCAATTCCCCCCGCCATCTCACTCAATTCCCCCCCACTCTCACTCAAATCCCCCCCCACCCTCACTCAATTCCCCCTTAATCTCACTCAATTCCCCCCCCCCACTCTCACTCAATTCCCCTTAATCTCACTCAATTCCCCCCCCCAATCTCACTCAATTCCCCCCCCAATCTCAATCAATTCCCCCCCCAATCTCACTCAATCCCCCCCACTCTCACTCAATTCCCCCCCTACTCTCACTCAATTCCCCCCCAATCTCACTCAATTCCCCCCTCCTCTCACTTATCCCCTTCCTCCTCTCTCACTCAATTCCTCCCTATCTCACTCAATTCCCTCTCCAGTCACTCAGTTCCCCCGCCCTATCTCACTCAATTCCCCCGAACTATCTCACTCAATTCCCCCCGCCTTATCTCACTCAATTCCCCCCTCCTCCTCTCACTCAATTCTCTCCCCCTCCTTTCTCACTCAATTCTCCTCTCCAATCTCACTCAACTCCACCTACTCCTCTCTCACTCAATCCCTTACCTCTCACTCAATTCCCCCCCAATCTCACTCAATCCCCCCCCCAATCTCACTCAATCCCCCCCCAATCTCACTCAATCCCCCCCATCTCACTCAATCCCCCCCCAATCTCACTCAATTCCCCCCCCCCAATCTCCACTCAATCCCCCCCCAATCTCACTCAATTCCCCCCCCCAATCTCACTCAATCCCCCCCCCCAATCTCACTCAATTCACCCCCTAATCTCACTCAATCCTCCCCCCCAATCTCACTCAATTCCCACCCCCAATCTCACTCAATTCCCCCCCCCCCAATCTCACTCAATCCCCCCCCAATCTCACTCAATTCCCCCCTCCTCTCACTTATCCCCTTCCTCCTCTCTCACTCAATTCCCCCCTATCTCACTCAATTCCCCCTCCTCTCACTCAGTTCCCCCACCCTATCTCACTCAATTCCCCCCCGAACTATCTCACCTCAATTCCCCCGCCTTATCTCACTCAATTCCCCCCTCCTCCTCTCACTCAATTCTCTCCCCCTCCTTTCTCACTCAATTCTCCTCTCCAATCTCACTCAACTCCACCTACTCCTCTCTCACTCAATCCCTTACCTCTCACTCAATTCCCCCCCCAATCTCACTCAATCCCCCCCCCAATCTCACTCAATCCCCCCAATCTCACTCAACCCCCCCCCCCCCATCTCACTCAATTCCCCCCCCCAATCTCACTCAATTCCCCCCCCCCAATCTCACTCAATCCCCCCCCCCCAATCTCACTCAATCCCCCCCCCCAATCTCACTCAACCCCCCCCCCCAATCTCACTCAATCCCCCCCCCCCCCAATCTCACTCAATTCACCCCCCCAATCTCACTCAATTCCCCCCCCAATCTCACTCAATTCCCCCCACAATCTCACTCAATTACCCCCCCTCCAATCTCACTCAATTCCCCCCCCAATCTCACTCAATTCCCCCCCCCCACTCTCACTCAATTCCCCCCCCCTACTCTCACTCAATTCCCCCCCCCCAATCTCACTCAATTCCCCCCCCAATCTCACTCAATTCCCCCTCCTCTCACTTATCCCCCTCCTCCTCTCTCACTCAATTCCCCCCTATCTCACTCAATTCCCCCTCCTCTCACTCAGTTCCCCCCGCCCTATCTCACTCAATTCCCCCCAAACTATCTCACTCAATTCCCCCCTATCTCACTCAATTCCCCTCCTCTCACTCAATTCCCCCGCCTTATCTCACTCAATTCCCCCCTCCTCCCTCTCACTCAATTTTCTCCCCTCCTTTCTCACTCAATTCTCCTCTCCAATCTCACTCAACTCCACCTACTCCTCTCTCACTCAATCCCTTACCTCTCACAAAACTCCCTCCTCCTCCTCCTTTCTCGCTCAATTTCCCCTCCTCTCTCACTTATTGTTTCCCTCCTACTCACACTCAATTCCCGCTGATGCAGAACGATGGGCCCATCTTCCAGTGAGGGGCTGGGGGGGGGGGGGGGGGAGGGAGAGGGGATGGCATGATGGGGCCCCAAAGCCGAGGAGAGCGGGACCACCGCAATCACACAGAGGCCACGCCAGATGAAGGATGGAGTGATCGCTCTCCGGAGTGGCTGAACCCCGAGTATCATCAGACGAACCATTCCAAGTGCCATCGCGGACCACTTGTGTGTCTGTGTGTGTCTGTGTGTGTCTGTGTGTGTCTGTGCGTGCGTGTCCATGGCGTAGATATATATACTTTATTGAAGAAATGAAAGTGGTAAGGGATTTGTAAGAAAATAAATAATACAGTAGTGGACCTGAATTTCACACTCTACAATCACACTACCCAAGAACCCAAGCATTGTCGTGTACAAAATACTATGTTTACATACTGTGTACTGTAAGTGCACACACACACACACACACATACACAAAACAAAATCATCCCAGATGAATCATTCTGTTCCTTGCGTCTTAATCTGGTGAATGACATAACTCATGAGACTGCCTGATAACTGCTAGCTCTCTCTGAATGCCTTGGGGCTCCTGTATGTTGATTTAAGTATAGTCAGTTTTACATAAGGGATAAGTATTCGGAAACTGCCTGAGTGGAAATGTATCATGAAATACGGCTGTGGTTGGAATTGCCACTGATTACTTTATCACCATGAGTGGGATTTTAGTGACAGTCAGAGAAAAGACGTGTGACTTTCATAGGAGTTTACATCA